>NW_006922432.1:266538-276732 GCF_000298275.1 Orycteropus afer afer
TGAAAATGCAAAGGATGTTGCAGGCTTGTCATAGAAAAGTGGCTGCCTTGTGAAAATAAGACATTCCTGCTTTCAGGAAGGGGACATGTGAGTGGGAAAAGGTGCTCAGGGTCTACTCCTGGTGAAGGTAAAAACAGCAGCCCCAGGATGGGCCCCTAAACTGAGTCTGGATGTTTCCTGTGGGATGGGTGTGGGAGGAGTGAGGAAGAGGATTAGGGAAAGAGAGCGGACACCTTACCTTGGAATCTTGCCTCAGTGCCTAGGCCTAGAATGGAAACTGTCCGTTCTGGTTCCCGCATGCTGCTCTGACAATATCTACCACAAATGGGCTGGCTTGAACAAACAGGAGTTTATTCTCTTACAGTTTGGGAGGCTAGAAGTCCGAGTTCAAAGTGCCAGGCTCCAGGGGCTGGGTGAAACCGCTCGACCTTGGGCTTCAGCTCTGCCTCTTGCTCCCGGCCCACTGCAGCTGGAGGCATCTCTTCACTCAGGCAGCTGCTGGCTGCTGACACTAACGAGCCCAGGGTCGACAAATAAAATGGCACAGTCCTGATGTTACCAAACCACATGGCAGGTCATTAATTCAAGTCCATTGAGAGTCCCAAGGTTGGCAGAGCATGGCAGGCTGCTAAACAATGACACAGCTATATGCAGGGTTCAAGTGTGCCATAAGCTAGAGACCATTCCCAAAGTTGTTTCTTATATACAAAGCAGACCACATACCCAAGGGCAGCTACTCAGCTGCTCACAGTAGAATCCACCACGGAGTTGATCACCAGTCTCATCATGGGGAATACTACATTCAGCTGCCCAGCCACTCAACCAGGCCCAGCCAAGTTGACACACAAACTGAACCACCACACTGTCAGAGATCAGAGTCTGTCTTTCCCATCCACCATGATATTTCTAACATAAAAAAAAATGCCTGCATGTTGTAAGCACTGCATCAATATTTGCAGACTGGCTATTGTAAATGGAGTGAGACTGGGTAAAAAACCAAGAGCAAATCCATTGCCATCCATCGATTCCTATTCATCGTGACCCTATAGGACAGAGTAAAACTGTCCCATATGGTTTCCAAGGCTGTAAATCTTCAGACTGCCATATCTTCCTTCCCCTGTGTGTCTGGTGGGTTCAAACTGCCGACCTTTTGGATAGCAGCTGAATGCTTTAACCACTGCACCATCAAAGCTCCTGATGGGTAAAGCAGGGCCAAATCCAGCCCCTCCCCTCATTTTTGTAAATAAAGTTTTATTGGAACACAACTATGCTAATTCCTTTATGTATTGCCTATGATTGCCTTCATACTACAACGATGGAGCTGAGTAGTTGCAACGGATACCATATGGCCCACAAAGGTGAAACTATTTACTATCTAGCTCTTCATAGGAAAAGTTTTCTGACTCCTGGTGTTTCATTCAAAGAAAGTGACCTCATAGCAGGTGGGAAAAGATCCTTTTGTGGATGGTACATCCCCCTTCAGCTATCACATTTCTTTGCTCCCATCTGAAGAAAAACTACCCCAAAACCTTTCTGTATTGTATCATTTTTTTTCCCTCGCATTTCCTTTTAAACCCACCCCACTCAAATTTTTACCCTTACCGAAATTTCTCTTGTCAAGATCGCCAGAGCTGTTAAGTCCATGGTCAAAGTTTCAGTCCTATTGCGTACACCTGGAACATGTTCTTGTCTTGGCTTCTGAGTCACGACACTTCTCCCAGCTTCACTGATTGCTCCTTCTCTGTTTTCTTTGCTGGTTCCTCTGCATCTTCCTGGCCTCCTAATGTTGAGTACCCCAGGGATAAGTCCTTGGTCCTCTTTTTCTGTTTATCTAATTTCCCTTGGTGATTCCATCTATACAATCATGACTTCCAAATTTTTATCTCCTGTCTGGATCCCTCCCTTAACCTACCCAGCATCCCGACTTGGATGTCTAGTAGACAGCTCCAATTTAATCTGTCCAAATTGAAATGCTGATAATGTATTCTCAAGCCTGTTTCTCCCACAGTCCTCTCCATCTCTGCTAATAGAAACTTCATTTTTCCAGTTGCTCAGGCCAAAACCCTGAGAACTATCCTTGATGCTTCCATTCAATCCCATTAGCAAATTCTATTGCCTCTACTTTGTGTATCTAAACTTCAAGCGCTTCTCAGCACCTCTTCTGCTGAGGTTGTGAGTCAAGTCACTTTCACATCTCACTTGAATTAATGAAAGTCTTCGAGTAGTCTTCCCTGCTTTGCCCTTCATCCCCCTTTTATTTATTTTCAATATAACACTCAGAACATTCCTGTTAACGTATAGTTTACATGACATTACTCCCCTGCTCAAAACTCTCCAATGGTTACTATCTCACTCAGGGTAAAAACCAAAGTCCTTATAATGGTCTCTATAGGCCTAAGTGATATGTCCCCATTACTTCTCTAGCCTCTTATGCCGCTACCTTGATGGTCATAAAAACGCTCTTCTCAAATCTCCTACTGTTGAGAGTACAATGGACAGCCCCATCTACTGTGCTCTGAAATCCACTGCTAAATCCATTCCAAGGCCATGCTTCTCATAGGCTATTCTCAGCCAATGACAGCATGACTAGGATACTGAGGCATGTTTGGACCTGGAAGATATGAAATTCCTGTGATGGAATTCCTTTGGCTTGAGGCTTCTCCATCAATGTGGTCAGAATTTTCTTAGCACTGTGCTGCAATCAGGAGCTCTGGTGCTGTAGTGCCTAAGGCATCTGACTGCTAACCAGAAGGCTGGCAGTTCAAACCCACCAAACACTCTTTGGAAGAAAGGTTGGGCAATCTACTTCCGTAGTGATACTGCCTTGGAAACCCAAGGAGAGGTTGCCCTGAGTTGGATCCGACTCGATGGCAGTGGGTTTGGTGTTTTTTTTTGTTTGTTTGTTTGTTTGGTGTTGTAGTCGGAGGCTCTTCCTACCCAACCATCCTTCATTTTCTCTCTTCCTCACAGGGAGCAGACCTGCACCATTGTCTGAGATTCTCCCCTCCTTTCCGGCTCCTTCTTTCTTTTCCTTTACAAATGTTTCTCCTGTCAAATAAGATTAGAACATCTTTCACACTCTGTAAAATAATCACAGATAATTTGTCATTTTTATTAAGCTGTGGGCTTTAATTCAGCATTTGCCAGTTATCTTTAATGATACAGGCAGTAGGTTCTAGAATTTGCTTTTTCACACTGAAGTTTGGTGGATGTTCTGAGTCAAGAATATGAATATTTCATCTTAAGCAAAACAGCAAAAATAAAAAAAAATCAAACACTACCCTTTTGACAAGTAAACTTCATTAGATATAAATTTTTCTTAAATAGGAAATGGTTATACCAGTTTGTATATTTTTGTGAAACTTCCAATGACCAGAACAACCTCAGTTTACCAATGGGGAACTGAAGAATTACTGTGTTTATACCTGCAAATAGTCAGTATTGAAACTAATATTAAATTGTATTCAATATACAAAATCAAAATAACTAAATTAGACTCTTCTGTAACTTTGAAGAACTATTTGATAAAGACAACTGCTGAAGAATCTGAAATTTTATCAAAGGATGTTTGAACACGTAAGAAATTTGGAAGATATTTGAAATACACGTTTTCTGTTAAACACTGAAGATTTAGTCTGATCAAGGACTCATTCATCGACTCTCTTCAAGGTGAATGCTGCAATTAGGAAGTCTAAGTGGTTGTAAGATGTTAGTGATGAATCACCTTTAAAACAACCGCTGCACACCACTCTTTATTCTAGTTTCTTCTGGACCTGCAAAGCTGCCTGTGCAAGGTAACCAACAAGCAAACCTGTTCTCATATATGATCATTTATCTCTGGGAATGAAGGCTTCCTTGAGTCCTTAAAATTCAAAACAAATTATACTGATGCTCAGGCTGATACATTTTTCATTTATAATCTCAATTTTTATTTTTATTGAAATTGCTTTATTTTCATGTTGTTCTAGTTGTTATGTGCCATCGAGTTGGACCGGACTCATAGTGACCCCTGCTTGGGTTTCTGAGGTGGTATCATTATGGAAGTAGATTGCCCAACCTTCCTTCCGAGGAGTGGCTGGTGGGTTTGAACCGCCAGCCTTCTGGTTAGCAGTCAAGTGCCTTAGCCACTACGCTACCAGAGCTCCTCGTAGTGACCCTAGGTAAAATAAATAAATAAATAAATACTGTAGTTGTGTTCAACAGCTGCAACAATGGGTTCAATCACGTCAAAGATCATGGAGGTGGCATGGGTCCAGAGAACCATTGCATTCTGTTGTATATTAAGGTAGTTGGGAGGCGACTCAATGGCAATTAACCACGATAAAAGTTTTGTTAGGCGGTGGGATTATAGGAGGCTGTCTTATTCATTAGGAAACTTGTCAGTGTGGTTCCATTTTTTCCCAAGTAGGGAGACAAAAAGCTATGAGTCGAGAGGTGCAGGGTCCGTTTCTACCCTTTTCCAGCTGGGTGGTCATTGACAAGTCTCCTCCTCTCCATTTGCTCATGCAGGGGCATGAGAAGGTTCAGCCAGACAATCGCTAAGCTCTCTGGCAGCACAACGTTCTCTGGTTATGCAGATTCAACAGGTCTTGTTAATAATTGGCCAGCACAGGTGGAGCCAGAAAGCTGGTTTGTCGAAATGACTTCTCAAATGCCTTTTGAAGTTCTGAGCAAGGAACTGATAATCCCCAGTCTTGCTTCCAAAGCAGGTCATTGTGCAGCCAGTCTTTGGAAAAGACAACTGGATAATAGGTAATTTGATGTTTTTGTGAAATATTGATCGTGCTGCAGAGTTCACATACCTGGGACCATTTGTAGAATGTGCTCTGGAGAAATAAACTGGAGCAAGCTTTGAGGTGAAAGTATGTACCACAGTAGCCCCTCCTCCGCATTCTCTTCTCAGCAATGGTCCACGGCCCAGACAGGAAGTGTTCATCATATTTGCTCAGAGCCCATTACCTTCTAACTCTCTTATTTCTCACCTGTACCTGGCCACTATATCTACTCACTTAGTCAGTTAAAGTACCCAGGTAAAGCTGTCAAAACACTGCAATGCCCTTATATTAATTGGATTTTCTGCTCTGAGTTGGGAACATAAGACATGTATTAAATGGAACATGCCAAAATGCTGAGGCAACACGAGGGACATCATCTGTCATAATATTGTTCTAGTTAATTTTAAGCGAGCAGAAGATGAAAACGATGGTTTCTTGGTCCTTGTATATTCACAGAGGAAGTCTACTCAAGCAGGAGCAGTGACATTTGTCATTCCATTATCTGTGTCCTTAGGTGGTGGTTGTTGTTGTTGTTATGTGCCATCGAGTCGGACCCGACTCATAGCGACCCCTCCTTGGGTTTCTGAGGCAGTATCACTACGGAAGTAGATTGCCCCATCTTCCTTCCGAGGAGTGGCTGGTGGGTTTGAACCGCCAGCCTTTGAACCGCCAGCCTTCTGGTTAGCAGTCAAGTGCCTTACGCACTATGCTACCAGAGCTCCTAAATGATGTTCTGAATCATCTACAAAAAGAAAGGGGGTTTGGGGCATTGGGAGTGTTGGAAAAGTGATAGAATTCTTTGTTGACTATATTAGTTTCCCAGTGCTGTTGTAACAAATTACCACAAACTTAGTGGCTTAAAACATTATAAATTTATGTTTACAGTCCCATAGGTTAAAAGTCCAAAATGGGTTTCACTAAGCTAAAAACAAAAGTGTCCACAGGGTGCATTTTTTTCAGGAGACTATAGGAGAGAATCTGTTTCCTCGATATTTCCAGCTCCTAGAGGCCACCTACATTCTTTGGCGCCAGCTCCTTCCTCCATCTTCAAAGCCAGCAACATTGCGTCTCTGACAGAATGGGCATTGTTTAAATACCTAATGAGTGATGAGTCGAGCCAGGACATAATTTCTTAGATACAAATGAACTGTTAATACTTATGTTGATAAAACACAACACAGCTTCTACCTCACAGGCCCCGTTTCAAAAGATGGCCAGTTCATCATTCATTTTTAATAACATCCATTTCCAATTTATTTACTTCTGTAAGACTGATTTTTCTTATGTAGTTAAGTCGAATATGCAAATGGTAAATGGGTGACAGTGTTTTTTTGTTTGTTTGTTCTGTTTTTATAAAAGCAACATATGTTTATTCCAGAAATTTTTTGAAAATGCCCACAAGTAAGAGGAAAAAGATAAATATCATCTAAAACCCTACCACTCAGAGAATTGCTGATAACACTTTGGTGATGTTCTTCCAGCATGTTTTCTATGCAAATATACAGAAAATAGAATCATATACGTGTTACTTTAAAAATTATATAAACATATTTGAAACCTGGGGATTATTTCACGTCATTATATTTTCACATTATAATGTGAATGATGGGATGGTATTCCATTATATGAATGTACCACAATTCATTTAGCCATTTCCCTAATGATATGCATTTACATAATTCCTAATCTTTCTCTATTGAAAACAAGCCTTTGTTGTACAATTATCTGATAAATTTCATAAGAATAAACTTCTAGAAGAGCAGCTGCAAGATGAAAGATCATGTATATTTTTAAGACATTTGATAAATTTTACCTACCTAGCCTTCTATAACAACAACAACAACAGCCTTCAGAAAAATTGAATTTATGGGGTCAATCTGTGAATTTTCACCTTTGATGATGGTGGTGCTAAAGCACTTGGGACTATCAACCCTACACAAGACTTAGGAAAGTCAAGAAATTTATTTCCAGAAAAAATGAGCAGGTGCTCAAATACACATTTTTTTTTTCTTTTTAAAGACTTCATTTTTTAAATTGTGATTTGGGTGAAAGTGTACAGAGAAAATTGGTTTTCTCTTCAACTATTCCTACATACTTTGTTCTGTGGCATTCACTGACATCCCCACAATGGAGCAGCTCTTCCCACTTCCTCCTTGTGTTTTCCTTGTCCCTTCACCCTTATTTCCTATCCCTCCCACCTTCTGAGTTTTAACCGTGGGGAAATGTTGCCCTTTTGAGGTCATATGGTTGATTATTCTACTAAGTGTGTACTTCCCTGGTGTTATTGTTTATATCATAGACCTATTGTCTGGCTGAAAGTTACACCTCGGGAGTGAGTTCAGTTCCAGGAGTGAAGGCGCCAGATGGCTGCAGTCTTGGAGGTTCCTCCAGGCTCTACATCAAACACACATTTTGCATACAGTTTCCGAGGACTCAAGCCTTCCTCTGAAGCACCGAGAATGATTGTCCCATGAGTTCATGAATTTTTGGTATGCCATAAAGATAAATTGAGTATCATTTTTTGCCTAATCTTAAAATTAGTCCATTTCTATATGAAATGTCCTTTCAATCTCTTATATTCCAAGATACTTTTGCAACGTTACTGCATACATAACTGTACAGATGGGTTTAACATTAAATATGTAGGAAGAACAGAGGCTTTGCAGGCTCCATTAATCAGTGAAAAGAAGAGTCTTTTGTGTTTGTTTGCTTGTTTTGTTTTTTAAGAGAGAACACCAAGAAAGTCAGAAGACTAGAGACACCACGGTGCTTTGTTTGTGTGCTTCCTGTGGGGCCTGTGCCAGGCATTTTGTAAGCAATGTATCCTTTAATCTTGCGAGATTAAAAGGGCGATGAATATAGATTTCCTGACACCTATTAGGTACTCCGTTAATTAAGAAGCAGTGAGGGGGTATCCCTAGTGGTGCAAGGGTTGAGCACTCTACTACTAAGTGAAAGGTTGTGGTTCAGAACCCACCCAGAGGTGCCTTGGGAGAAAGGGCTGGCCATTTGCTCCCAAAAGGTCATGGCCTTCTGGATTCCGTCTCCTGTGAAGCACGTGGAGTCACAAGGAGCATGAGGTAGAATTGACTCTTTGGCAATTGGTTTTTTTTTTTTTTTTTTTTTGCTTTTGAGGTGTGATAAAGTTTGAGTTTGGCACTAGAAAAGCTTGTAGTCAAACTGGATTTTTCTACAACATAAATCTTAGGCAATTTGTTTAATCTCTCACAATTTGTTTTCTCATCTGTAAAATGGAAACAATTATAATAGTAGTAGTAATGGTGGCGTAGTGCCTCAGGCCTTTGACCGCTAACCAGAAGGTTGGCAGTTCAAATCCACCAGCCAGTCTGCGGAAGGAAGACTGGGCAATCTACTTCCGTAAAAATTTACTGCCTCAGAAACCCAAAGGGAGTCGCTATGAGTCAGAATCGACTAGATGGCAGTGAGTGAGTAATGAAACCTACCTTTTGTGGTTTATGTGTATTCAAAGTGATAACATTTTTTAAACTTGTTTGTGTACTTTATCGCCAATAAATTGACACACCAAAAAAATAATGTAATAAAAAGATATTTAGTAACAAAGTAAGTAATAATCATCACACAGAGACTGCATCAAATCGGTTATTGTTGTTATTAGGTGCCATTGAGTTGGTTCTGATGCATTGTGACACTATGTACAACAGAAAGAAATACTGCCTGGTCCTGCACCGTCCTCACAGTACTTGCTATGTGCGAGTCGATATTGTTGGAGCCACCGTGTCACTCCATCTTGTTGAGGGTCTTCTTCTGTTTCACCGACCAAGCATGTTCTCCTTCTCCAGGGACTAGTCCCTCCTGAGAACATGTCCAAAGCATGTGAGAGGAAGTCTCGCCACACTCACCTGTAAGGAGCATTCTGGCTGTACTTCTTCCCAGACAGATCTGTTCATTCTTCTAGCTGTCCATGGTATTCTCAGTATTCTTTGCCAACACCATAAGTCTTCTTCTATCTTCCTTATTCGTTATCCAGCGTTTTCATGTATATGAGGTGATTGAAAATACCACGATTTTGTCAGGCACTCTTTAATCCTCAGAATGACATCTTTGATTTGTAACACTTTGAAGAGGTCTTTTGCAGCAGATTTCCCCAATTAAATATTTGTTTCATTTCTTGATGGCTGCTTCCATGGGCACCGATTGTGGATCCAAGCAGAATGAAATCCTTGACAGCTCCTTTTTTTCTTCATTTGTCATGATGTTGCTTATTGGTCAGGTTGTGATGGCCTTTGTTTTCTTTATGTTGAGGTGGAATCCATACTGAAGACTGTAGTCTTTGATCTTCATCAGGACGTGATTCAAGGCTTCTTTACTTTCAGCAAGGTTGTGTCATATGCATATCACAGGTTGTTAAGGAATCTTATGATGCATGTTCTTCTTCATATAGTCCAGCTTCTCGGATTACTTGTTCAGCATAAAGTTTAAATGAGTATGGTGAAAGGATTCAACTCTGACGCACAGCTTTCCTAATTTGAAACCACACATTATCCCATTATGCTGTTGGAATGACTGCCTCTTGGTCTCCGCACCAGTTCCACATGAGCACAATTAAGTGTCCTGGAATTCTCATTCACTACAATATTATGCATAATTTATTATGATCCACGTGGTTGAATGCCTTTACATAGTCAATAAAACTGCTTTAATTCAAGATCCATCTGACATCTGCAATAATTTCCCTCGATCCACATCCTCTTCTGAACCCAGTTTGAATTTCTGGCAGTTCCCTGTTGATGTATTGCTACAACTGTTTTTCAATTATATTCAGCAGAATTTTACTTGTGTGTGATATTAATGATATTGTTCAATGATTTCTGCATTCTGTTGGATCATCTTTCTTTGTAATGGGCAGAAATGTGGATCTTTCTTTTCAAGTTGGTTTGCCAGGTAGCTATCTTCCAAATTTCGTAACATAGACGAGTAAGCACGTCCAGCATTGCATCCCTTTGTTGAAATATCTCAACAGATATTTCATCAGTTCCTAGAGCTTTTTGTCCCCAATGCCTTCAGTTCAGCTTGGACATCTTCCTTCAGTACTAGTGGATCTTGATCATATGTTCTTTCCTGAAATGGTTGAAGATTGACCAATTCTTTTTGGTACAGTGACTCTGTGTATTCCTTTCATCTTCATTTGGTGCTCTCAGTGTCGTTCAATATTTTGCCCATTGTTGTTGTTGTTGTTAAGTGCCGTTGAGTCGTTTCCGACTCATAGCGACCCCATGCACAGCAGAATGAAACACTGCCCGATCCGATGCCAGCCCCACAATCCCTATTGTACTGGAGCCCATCACTGCAGCCACCGTGTCAATCCATCTCGTTGAAGGCCTGCCCCTCTTTCGCCGACCCTCCACCCTACCAAGCATGACATCCTTCTCCAGGGAAT
>NW_006922432.1:290257-291505 GCF_000298275.1 Orycteropus afer afer
AGTGTAAACTAAGACCTTTTCAGTCATGTAGTCCTGGTTTGGAGAGTTCTTGGGGTTACTGGAAAGCAGAACCTCTTCTTAAGCCCTTGGCCTCTGGTAAAGCATTGTCTCTTTAGATTGTCTCTAGGTGCTGGTTACGTGTTGATTTGTTTTGTGATGGTTTTACTATTTAATATTTTGAAAAGCTGAAGCTCGTGTGTTTTATCTTAATATTGATTCAGGTGTGTTGAGTCACTCTGCTGTTTTCTTTGTGATGGTGGAATCACTGTGTATAGTGGGGATATGTGTTTCTGTTTTTTGTACAGAGGGTTTAGAGTTCGAAGTGTGAGGTTTTATGGTAATTGGCTGAATATGGTTTCTTCTATTGAATGAGTGAAGTTATTGGTGGAGAAGGTGGGAGCAGAAGAAGGAAAGTTTAGTGTTGCTAGGGTCGGTTTCTAGGGCTTTGAGCTGGGTATTATTGATGAGGTATTTATTTGCAACACTGCGGCTCGACCTCAGGAAAAAATTCCTCTTGTTAGAGGGTCACAAATTTCCGCTAATTTCAGGCACACTCAAAGGCCCCGCCTCCACTGCCCCACAGTGTGAAAGTGCAGCTCTAAGGCAAAATTCGGGAACTGGGCTCAGCTGCAGTTTCTTTGTTCTCTGTGCCCCTTCTGCCCGCGGTACTGACTCAGTCCAGCTAGACCGTCAATGACCAGTTCTGGAGTTTGTCTGTGATACTGCCTACCTGCAGCGCCAAAGATGTGCACAATTTCAGGTGTGTTGGACTCGGGGGGTACCTGGGCAGGCTCTTACTTATGACGTATTTATTTGCAAGACCGTGGCTCAATCTCAGGAAAGATTTGTATTATTAGAGGGTCACAGATTTCTGCCAATTTCATGCACATTCAAAGCCCCCGCCTCCGCGGCCCCACAGTGCCAAAGCACGGCTCCAGGGCAAAATTCGAGTGAGCGCGCTCAGTTGCGGTCTTTCTGCTCTCCATGCCCCATCTGCCTGTGGTGGTAGCGCAATCCCGCCCAACTGGCAATGGTTGGCTCTGGAGTTTGTCTGCGATACCACCCACCTGCTGCACCAAAGATGCGCACAAATTTAGCTGTGGTGCATTCAGGGGAGTACCTGCCAGTGACCTGCGGTCCTGATAACCGTGGCAAAGAAAAGCATGGTGTCTCCCAGTCTGACCCAAACCTGCTCTGTAATCTGCTGGGAGGGGAGGGAGTTAGCCTTTCTGGTGCACCAGTGAGATC
>NW_006922432.1:292395-325963 GCF_000298275.1 Orycteropus afer afer
TAATTATCAATATATCTTTATTGCATATTTGATCAATTTTGAACTGCAGAAATTGATAAAACCTTTAATTTCTTAATCTTTGGCATTAATGGTTGGTGCCTAAATTTTACTACTAGTCATATTAACTGGTCTTTCTTGTAAGCATCTGGCTATTATACTGTCACTGACTGCATTGTACTTCAGGATAGATCTTGAGATGTTCTTTTCCATGATGAGTGTGATGCCATTCCTGTTCAGTTTGACTTTCCTAACATAGATGTGATTGTCCAATTCCAAATGACCAATACCAGTCCATTTCAGCTCTCTGATGCCTAGTATATCAATTGTTATGCATTTCATTTAATTTTTGATAATTTCCAATTCTCTACATTCGTACTTCATAATCCCATGTTTGGATTATTAATGGATGTTTGCAGCTGTCTCTTTTCATTTTGAGTGTTGCCCCATCAGCAAATGAAGGTCCTGAAAGCTCTACTCCATCCACATCATAGAGGTTGACTCTACTTTGAGGAGGCAGCTCTTCCCCAGTCAGATTTTGAATGGCTTCCAATCTGAAAGGGCTCATCCTCTGACATTATATCAGACAGTGTTCTGCTCATATTCACACAGTTTTCAGGGGCCATTTTTTTTAAGTAGATCTCCAGGCCCTTCTTCCTAGTCTGTTTAGTTCAAAAGCTCCATTGAAACCTGTCCACCACGGTATTTGAAATACCAGTGCCACATCATCCCAGCAACATGCAAGCCACCCCAGTAGGACAAACTGACAGATGAGTGGTGGTCATAAAGATTACAGCCTTAGAAACCCCATGGGGCAGTGCTACTCTGTCCTATAGGGTCAGTAACAGGTTTGGTTTTTGGTTGCTTTTTTGTGAAAAGCAACTATTTATTATGGAAAGAAAACTACTAGCATGAGTGACTTACCATTAGTTAGTAAAGGATATTGAAAGGGTGTGTTCTTAGACTTTAAGTCAAGGAGAAGGACTTCTTTGATCTCTGTGTATTTTGCTTCCCTTATTCAGTTACAAAATGTTCTGAGTTTCATCCATTTTCTTTTAAACGTCTTCTAATCAGAAGTTTCCAACCAGTGTCCGATTACCCAATAAGCAGGGTAAGAACGGGCTTACTTGTGCTTATTTGCTAATCTATATTGAACAGTTTCACATGGTTTTCACCACATCAAAGATATCACTACAGATTAGTAAGTACAAGTTAGCCTGTGCTTACCTTGCTGAGTTTGTAATCTTCTCCTGTTTCCAACATCCCTTTGCCCAGCACCTCTGCCCCCTCTTCCTGGAGCTGCTGAGTTCTGAGTCTCTTAGGAACCACAAAAGGCATGAAATGCCTTTTCATTTCACTAACTGATGATTTTGTTTGTTTGTAGGCTGGTTTTTCTGGCGACAGCAGTCATGAGTTCTTTCTGTGCCTTCCCACCACCTGATTCATTTTAGACTAAATTCAAAAGGGAGTACCTGGACATCTTCCAAGTGCCCACCATGTATTTTTCTGTCTCAGCCAAAGGGCCTGATCAAGAGGTGGGGATGTGAGACCACTGGTCTACACTCAGCCCCCAGCATCCCTGGTGGCATTGCTCTTCACCCTTCTAGTCCCCACTGCCCCTCCTGTCAGCTCTTTCTTTGTTCCCCCTCACTCCCTCTGCCTGGGCTCCTAAATGTTCTCTCACCGGAAGATGAGGTTACCAAACCCTCCCCGCTTCTGTTAAAACATCAACCATGTCTGCTGTGGACAACTGTTTAAATTATATTTTTCTTAAGTTCAAAATTTTTCCAAACATAAATGTTAATAGTTAAACAACAGTCTTTTCTACAGTGACCTCATTAAATTCTACTTTTCCTCAGCGCTGGGACCCACATGTGAGAATTGATTTAAATTGCTGGAATGTATCTCGAAATAATTGGAATAATTAATCTTGGAAAAAATTTATTCTATGGCATCTTAGTACAGGAGATAATAAATTAAAAAACTAAGTTATATTAATTGAAGATGCTCTATGTGAGTATACATAGAGACACATCACATAATAGCTTCTTGATAATTTTGCATTGATGTTTTGTGAGAAAACAATGTTTAATAACAGAAGCGTGGCTCTATTCTGTGTTTACCATAATACTTTCCAGGAGTTTACTGTTTTGGGAAGCATCTAGTACATTTCACAAGAGTCTAGGGGTATGCTTGGGTTGGTTGGTTGGACAGTGAGAAATAGGTTCCTTTAGAAACCATGTGTAATCCCAGAGGTTCATCATGACCTACGATGCCAGGAATGACAAATTGAAGAAGTGCATTGTACTTCAGGAGACATCTTGAAAAGTTCATTTTGGCATTGTACCATCCCAAAGTATTAATGTCATCTCTACTTACATGTGAATGTCCATGTGTACAAGCCCATGAGGAATTTGAGTCTAAATCTCAGGGTGAGCTAACTTCTTAACACATTTTTGGCAAAGCGCTAACATCACTTTCAGCTGCTTCTTCTTATTATTATTACCCTCTCCGTGAATTTATTAAATTGGAAATGGGTGTGGCATTGTGCACAATTTAAACAACTGGTGTTGAACTTTCCACCAAATCCAACTTCTATATTCCTGGAGGGCACCTGTTTAAAAATTAAACCATTAAACCTGGTCAAAAGGGTTAGTACCTCTAGGCTTTTCTGCAATAGAACTCTAACATCCAATATCCTCATGCCTCCGGTAGAACTGTATGAGAAAACTATGTCAAAGCAACTTGAGAGTAAGAAACTGTCTCTACTGTAGCAAGTAGTCTGGTCTAGAAGTAAATCACAAAGCAGCTTCTATGTTCTTCATGCAAAGGAAACTGACAATTTCTCATTTCATACATCATTTACACCGCCATGTAGCGATTCCACGAAATCACTAGACTTTAAAAAGAACAAATGAGTCAGAATATATTCCTTGGCTCATTGTAAATATTCTGTAGTATGTTCTTTAGTAAGTAAAGATAAACATTAATTTTCTTTGTCCTGTATTTAAGGAAAATATAACATCAGCAAGAAAGAAATGTGTGCTAGAATGACACTTTGTATTGCAAAGTCTAAAATACAAAGCTCCTTTATTGGGAGAACTGAGGATACAGCTTAACTCAAGATAATTTCAATGTTGTGAGAGAGAATGCAGGGCATTCATTCAGTGCCAGACTACAGTAGTAAAAGTGTGGCTGATTAAGTCAGTTGGTATGTTTTAAAGTATTTTGTCTAGTTAACCTTCAAAAGTTTGGATTATATGTCAGCAATCTTAGCCAGTTCCTGTATTTCATACTGTTAATCAAACTTTTGTTGAAAACTAACTGGTGTTGTCTAAGACATTTTGGTAAAATTTTATGGGTAATGAAGACACAGTGACAATAAACTTGAAGATTCTCCAGTGGCACACCAACTTCCACTTCCACTGACTGCAGCAGTCTTATTGTGTTTTTCCCATTACACTTTACTATGTAATTTGTTTACATGACAATAAATAAAAAAATACAGTAAGGATGTCAGTAAAAGTAAGTTTCTCCTGCTCCTCAGTCCCACAGTTCCCTACTTCAGATCCCTAAAGAAAACACTGTCACTGGTTTCTTGTGTATCCTTACAGAGATGTGTTATGCTTATAGAAGTATTTACCCACATCAATGAGACCAGAAGAACTGGATGGTGCCCAGCTACCACTGTCATCCACTTGGAAGGGGATCTATGTAGGAGATCCTTGATAGAGAGGGAGAACAATGTGGAACAAAACTCAAAATCATTTGGAGAAAAAAAAAGGGGGGGGCAGGCTTGCTGGTCCAATAGAGCCTGGTGGAACCACTGAGACTATGGCCCCTAGTTGCCCTTCAGGCCTGGAATTGAACCCACACCCGTGGTTTCCAGCCAAACAAAAGACAGGCATATTAGTTGAACATTTACTTCAGGTAGATACACTCCTTAGAGAGAACAATCATGGGAGAAAGAAGGGCTGCTTATTCACAGGGAGACAGCTCAGGGGGCAGGAGTGCATGGAGGGATGGGCACTGGGAAGGGGTAACTATGGGGAGGAAGTGGGAGGGGAGCTGCTGCATTGTGGCAAACTGTGGTCAATGTCATGAGACAAAGTGTATGTGAACTGCTGTATGGAAAGTGAATCTGCTCTGTAAATCTTCACCCAAATCACACACACACACACACACACACACAAAAGTATAGTACTAGTGCCTGAATAGAAAAAAGAAAGTATTTACCCACATCAATTTCTACACAAATAGTCTACACACACATGCACTGTTCTGCGTCTTGCTTATTTCACTGAAAATATGACTTTGCAATCCTTCCATTTTGGTACAGTGCAAAAACCAGTTGCTGTCTTGTGGATTCTGACTTATGGTGACTATGTGAGAGTTCTTTTTATTGTATACATAGTGTTCTACTTTTTGAATTAGTCCCCTACTGTTGCACATTTCTTTTATGTCCCGACTTTTGCTATAACAAACAATGCTTGTACATTCCCTTTATATAGATATGCTACTATATCTGTGGGTAAAATTCCTAGAAGTGAAAATTGCTGGGTCAAATGGATTTTGGCCTTGTATGTAGTGATGAAAGATGTCAAATCCCTCTCATATCATCTGTACCAATACGCATTCATACCAACAATTTGTGAGACTGTTTACACTCTAGCCAACACAGTGTGTAATTCAACTTTTTGATTCTTCTAATCTGATAGGAGAAAAGTGATATCTAATAGTTACAATTTTGCATGTTTTTATGAATGAGGCTTAACACTTATTTTCCGTTAGTTTAAAATCTTTTAGTAGTTGATTTTCTGTGAACCGTCTCCTCATATGCTATACCCATTTTTTCTATTAAGTTTTTTTTTTTTTTTTTTACTTTTTGATTTACAGCAAAGTTTTATAAGGCAGCTAAAATTTTTGAAGTGTTTTCCATTTGATTTTTACTTTGATCATTATATTTTTTATGTTGACATTATAAAACTTTATGTAGTCAAAGCAATTAGTCTTCAATTTAGAGTTTCTGGGTTTTGTGCTATGCTTAGAAATGCCCTTATGATTATGAACTAAGTATTCTTCCATCTTTTCTTTCAATACTTTAATGGCTCTATGTGATACATTTAAATTGGATTGAGATGGGTATTTTATGTACACTGTTGTGGAGTAACTCCAATGACAAGGTGAAGCACTCTTCTTAGTCTTTATTTATTTATTTAATACATGTTTGTGGAGCCCCTGGTGTGTATGTGACACTATGTTAGGAATTTGGGATGACAAGATCAGCCATTTTTTTTTTTTTTAAAGTGCTTCCTGGATTTCTACAATCCTTTGGCTAATTTTCAAGTTCTGAAAAAGTTGATTTTGACAATTTCTGTCAGTATTATTATTACTTTTGTGGAGAAAACTATTTGGGATGTTCTTATGACACCATTCCCGCTGATGTTGTTAACTTCCTTTTTCCTGTTTATTCTTTTTTAAAAATACATTTTATTGAAATATAATTTATGAGCAGTGAAATACACAAAACTAAAGTGACATACATCAATGCATTTTTTTGCAGTGTCCCCCCCTGTAACCAACAAAGAAAGTTTCCTTCCATATATAAACCTTTCCTTGACTTTTTACAATAATGAACTAATACTATATTTGTCCTTCTGTGATTGACTTATTTCACTCAGCATAATGTCCTCCAAGTTCATCCATGTTATGCGGTGTTTTGCAGATTCTACATTATTCTTTAGTGTTGCATAGTATTCCATTGTGTGTATGTACCATAGTTTGGTTATCCATTCTTCTGTTGATGGGCACCTAGGTTGTTTCCATCTTTTTGCTATTGTAAATAGTGCTGCGATGAACATGGGTGTGCATAAATCTGTTCTTGTCCTGGCTCTCACTTCTTTAGGATATATACCTAGTAATGGCATTGCTGGGTCAAATGGTATTTCTCATTCCAGCTTTTTAAGGAATCGCCATACTGTTTTCCACAGTGGTTTTACCATTTTACAGTCCCACCAGCAGTGTATAAGAGTCCCAATCTCTCCACATCCTTGCCAGCATTTGCTATTTTCTGTCTTGTTGAACTTTGCCATCAGTGCTGGTGTGAGATAGTATCTCATTGTTGTTTTGATTTGCATCTCTCTGATGGCTAATGATCATGAGCATTTCTTCATGTATTTGTTGGCCGCCTGAATATCCTCTTTGGTGAAGTGTCTATTCATGTCTTCTGCCCATTTTTTAATTGGATTGTTAATCTTTTTGTTGTTGGGGTGTTGGAGTTTTCTATATATTTTAGAGATAAGTCCCTTGTCAGATAAGTAATTATTGACAAGTATGAATCTGTTGCTGTCATTTTGTTATGTGCTTTTTTATGGTGCTGATTTCTTTGTTCCATATAATTTTCTGTGCTGAGCTCGTTTTGTTTGTGAACTGTGTTATCACTTCCTTCATCGCTATTGTTTTAGTATTTGCTAAATATTCGTGCTGGTCCTCTTTTTTATTGTGATGTGAAGGTTTATCATTTTTCTTTGAGATTACCCTGTGATTTGTAATTTTCTTCCCAAGTTTAGAACAGTCTGTTCTATCTTGTAGTTGTCTTGACTTCCCTATCACGTAGAAGTTCTGTAATCACATTTTTCCTCCCTCTTTTTGGTTTTTAGTTGTCCTTATTTATCAATTGATGTCTCTGGTTCCCTGTTTACAATCTTGTAGACTTACTTACTTTGGATACTTCCATAACTATATTGGTTTCTCTGTTATGTCATCATGTGTATTAATGGTCGGTCGATTGTTGTTGGTTCTCTGTCCAAAGGACTCCCTTGAGGATCTCTTGTAAGGTTGGTCTGGTTTTAACAAATTACATTAATTTCTGCTTATCTGGAAATGTCCTAATTTCACCATCATATTTGAGGAACAATTTTGCTGGGTATATAATTCTTGGTTAGAAATTTTTCTCTTTCAGGATTTTACATATACCATCCCATTGTCTTCTCGTCTGCATGGTTTCTGCCAAGAAATCCAAGCTTAGTCTTATTGGTTGCCCCTTGTAGGCAACTTTTCATTCTCCTGTGGTGCTTTCAGGATTCTTTCTTTGTCTTTGGTTTTGGTGAGTTTGATAATGATATGTCTTGCTGATTTTCTTTTGGGGTCTTTCCTGTTTGGGTTATGTTGGACTTCTTGAATGGATATACTCTGGTAGCATAGTGCCTAAGGCACTTGACTGCTAACCAGAAGGCTGGCAGTTCAAACCCACCAGCCGCTCCTTGTAAGGAAGGTTGGGTAATCTACTTCCGTAGTGATACTGCCTTGGAAACCCAAGGAAGGGTCGCTATGAGTCGGGTCCGACTTGAGGGCACATAAAAACAACAATTCATCATATCAGGGAAATCCTCTTCCAACAAATCTTCAACAGCTTTCTCTGTGGTTTTATTTGTCTCTTCTTGTTCTAGTATTCCAATTACACATAAGTTATTCCTTTTGATTGTATCCCACATGAACCTTAGGCTTTCTTCATTTTGTTTTGATCTTTTTTTCTGATTGATCTTTTTCCAAAGAAGTATTGAGGTATTTGTCTTCAATCTCACTAATTCTATCTTCCCTTGATTCAATTAGAGTCCTTTGCCTGTTCAATGTGTTATCTATTTCTGAAAATTCAGTGTTAATCTTCTGGATTTCTATCTGTAGATATTATATCATTTCTACTTTTTCATTTATTTTGTCATTTTGTTCTTGTATTGTCTTTTGAAATTGTTCTAGGGTTTTCTCTGTTATTTCCTCAATTTTGTCAGTGTTTTCCTTGATCTTTCTCTCAATATGTTGTAAGTACCTAAATATAATTCTTTTGAATTCCTTATCAGGGAGTTCCAATGTTGCTTCTCCCTCCGAGATGTGGTCTGGGTCTGTACCCTGGTCTCTTGTTCCTCCTGCTTTATCTTGCTTCTTTGTGTGGATTGTGATGCTCTGTTGTCTCCAAGACATTGTGATGTTTTTGTATTTATATTTAATTGGTGATTGTATGTTAGAGTGCCCACGATTTTCATTTTCTTTGTTTTGTTTGTATGTTATCTACATAAGCAGGGTACTGTGCTCCTCTATTCCCTAGTTGGCAGCATTTATATACTCATCTCCTGTCTCCTTTCTCATTGTCAGCCTCCCATATGTCTCTGGTGTCCTTGGCAAATGGAGCCTATTCTTAGGTCCCTGAATTCTGAATGAGAATCCCTTCACTTTAAAACCCAATATGGCTGCTGCTTGTAAGCATTCAAAATGTTGTCCCCAGAGTAATCCCTCCCAGACAACCAGACACTATGGGAGAGAGATCCAATAGATCTACCATCTCAGGACCATAGTACTGGGGGACACCTGACTCAATAGGCACCACATAATACATAAAAGCCATGCTCCACATCCTACATCGGAGAGTAGCAACTGGGGTCTTAAAAGCTTTCAAGTGGTCATCTAAGATGCAGGTAATGGTCTCCTAATGTCAGAAATGAAGAAGAATGCAAAACAAAAAACAAAACAAAACCAAAAAAACCACAAGGGCATTTGGAAGCAATCAGCCCTAGGACATGATGGCCCTCGAGACCAGAAGAACTAGATGGTGCCCAGCTAGCAATGCAAACCACTCAGGAAAGGATCAAATCCGGAGATCCTGGATAGAGTGGGAGGAAAAACATGGAACAAAATCCAAAAACTCAATAATGACCAGAATTACTGGTCAGATGAAATCTGGTGAGACCCCCAATACTATGGCCCAGGAATACATTCTGGGCCAGGAATAAAATGCACCCCCAGGGTCTGGCTCTCAGCCCAATAGTTAACAAGATGTACATGCAGACCACTCAACCCAGGATGACGCACCCTCATACTCTATGGTAATACATCCCTTAGAGCAATAGACCATGGGATACCAGAGGACCAACATTCAAACTGAGGAAATGCAGGACAAACAGGAGTGCATAAATATGAGGGGCACAGGGGGAGGTTTACAGGGTAGGGAGGGGAGGAGACTGGGTTAGGGTTGGACATGATAAATGGGGAATGAAACTAAATGTACATGTAACGTTGAATGTAAAACAAAGTCTTTAAAAAATGGCTGTCCCCCGGGTCACTTTAAATATCCAAAATGGCCACCACTTGTAAGCAATCAAAATGGCTGCACCCTCTGGACAACTGAAAGTCCACAACTCAGGTTGTCTCTCTCCTTGCTGTTTTCCATCCTAATCATAGGCCACCAGCACAGTCATTCCTGCAGCCTTTGGCAACCTGAGCTGATCTTTAGGTCAATTCTCCAGTCCCAACACCACTTGGAAATATTCAGGCTGTTGGTCCCATCAGAGTAGCTGACAGTCCACATCTCCAACTGTCTCTGTTCTCACTGTTTTTATTCAGATTTTTCCACTAGTTGGTGCTTAATCCACTTCTGTATACCTCCTTTCAAAGTTCAGGGCTCCAGGATTATCTTCTTTATCTCTGTCAATTGTTTTCTTTTTTCTTTTTTGAAGAGGGTTTGTGAAGCTTGTCTGCTTATTCCATCATCTTACCATAAGTCTCCAAAAAAATTTTCCTGTTTATTCTTAAGAATCATTTTTTCCCAATTAATGTTTATGATTGAAATTTTGTTTTATTTTTGTTTTCTTCTCTAGGGTGCCTTTGTTGCTTGGAGTAGAGTAGATGGCATATTGTGAATAGTAATCTTAGCTATTGGGGAACATTCTTTTGAAGAAATGGGTAAGGCTGAGGTTATTAGGTGACAAATTTTTACCCATGCCTAGATTTGTATCAAAAGGTAGTACCCTTCAGAGTTTATATTAATGGTGGTGGAACAATTTGGAAAAGGATAGTGCTAATGGTTGCAAACATGAAGAATGTACTCAGTATCACTGAATTGTACATGTGCAAACTGTTGAATTGGCAAATGTTTTATTATGTATATTTGTTCCACAATAAAAAAGGTAATGTCCTCACATCTTGTGATTTTACTTATGGTTTTTCTAATCCACACCCCCTGGTCTTTTAAAACTATAAGAATACCCTTTACTTTTAATAAGAAGAGGAAAATAGACATATCATGTCACCTATTGCATGTAGCAAAGTCCTGGTGAGGTTCAGAAGCATATCCATGCTTCTTTAGGATGACACATGTAAGAGCTTCTGTTTGCTAGTGGGCTGTCTACTGTGGCTGTGCAAAAAAGATTTACCAAAGAGTTGACTTGCATCTGGAAATGTACATGTGTCTTAATTGTCCCCAAACACATTCTGCAGAGGAGTCATCGTTGCCCTCTCATATTTAGTTCTTTGAGTAAATGCAGCTGAAATCTTGGCTAAACATAGAAAATTTACATAGTCCTAACAATTATGTGTCAGCATTTATTGTGATTTAAACAAAGGCAAACCATCATGTGAAAAAACAAACAAAAAATAGTTACATCTAAAGATGGAATCCAATGCCCCAAACTGGAAACTTTTATTTAATTTCTAAGCCCACAGGGAAATAGCACTGCTAATAATATAGAACTGAATCCTGACTTGTTGGATAGTATGTTTTATATAAACGTTTGAAATAAGATTTCTAAAACAAATCAAACTTTGATTTTTTAAAAAATAGTTTTTAGTTATGTAAAATATGCAGTGCTTAGAATATAAAAATTGTTGACATTAAAGATTTATAGAACAGTGATTTTAATTTATTAATATGCTAGTTTAGCTTGGGTATTTTGAAAATATTAGCCTATTACATCCATTTCTCCCATGTTCCCTTTAAATCATACCTCCTGGTAGTATTTACAAGGAGCTCTGGTAGCACAATGCCTAAGGCATCTCATTGTTAGCCGGAAGGTTAGCAGTTCAAATCCACCAGCCACTCCGCAGAAGGAAGACTGGGCAATCTACTTCCGTAAAGATTTACTGCCTCAGAAACCCAGTGGGGGTAGCTATGAGTCAGAATCAACTTGATGGCAGTGGTTTTCTTTCTTTCTTTCTTTTTTGTGGTATTTACACCATCATAGCTCCTGAGAAAGGTGGAAGAGGTAAACACCACCTAGGAAGGAAAAGGGTTCATAAGGTAGTAGTAGAAAGTGCACACATGGTGTGTAGTTGACATGGTTTTTATTGCCCAGCATCTGAATCTTTTTCCTAGGTTTGGAAGCACCTAGCACATGCGCTTTCTTCCCAGTACTATACTTGCCAGAATGGATTTTGTATAATCTCTGCTTTGTATCATCAATTTGAAACGTAAGGTCTGGGGCAGTGGAATCTGACTAGATTAACCCTAGCTTCAAAGAACACCAGAAGCAAGTATCAGGTATTTCCAGATTCAACTGGGGAGCTCCCAGACTCCAGAAAGGCTGAAGAACTAAGCTTAGAGGTAGCACGATGAGGAGCAACCCCAGAGAGGGGGCCCTGGAAGACACTACTGCCATTGTTGCTGTGATGTCTGGATCCATGCTGCCTCTAAATTTGGTTCTTCAGCCTTTCTGGAGCCTGGGAGCTACCTAGCATTTAGGAAAAAAATTATTTTCTGCCTAAATTGGCAAAATTCTTTTTCATTCCTCACAGTTAAGACCTGTAACAAATGCACTCACCCAAAAGAAGAGAACAGAGGCAAGGGAAGCAGGTGGTGAGGGACATCTGCCCTGGATTTCACTAGAAAGCCATTTGCTCTGTTTCTTCTTGAGATGTCTGGGAGGAGGTAATTCTGCCAGCTACTCACATGGCCACATGGAGCAACCACAGCAGAGTAAAATGAGCGGCACCTCATGGTCAGGCAGAGAAAGGACCCAAGTCTAGCTCCTCTGACTTTCCCAGTCTTCCATGTGGCAGATGATGTGGCCAAAAGACCTCACGTGTCCTGAGGATGGAAGTGGACCATCACTGATAGAGCTGCATGGTGAATTCATGAAGAGAGATGCCAACACTGGGGCAAAGTGATCTTGTAGTTGAGGACTGCAGGGCAGACTGGATCAGGGGTCTAGTGCAAGATGCATCTGGACCTCAGTGTCACAAGCTATGCCACGAAAAACCCAGGTCATAGTCATTGTGGGACAGGATGGAAACTAACAATGTGCATTTTACTACTACAAAAAAAAAAAAAAAAAACTACTGCTGTCAAGTTGGTTCCAACCCATAGCAACCTCCTTGGGTTTCTGAGGTCGTATCTCTACAGAAGTAGATTGCTCAATCTTCCTTCTGAGGAGTGGCTGGTGAGATTGAACGGTCAGCCTTCTGGTTAGCAGTCAAATGCCTTAGACACTACACCACCAGAGCTCCTATTTTACTAATTAAAAAAAATAAAAAATAAAAATAATAACTCACTGCCATCGAGTCACATCCCACTCCTTGGGTTTCTGAGGCCATTTCTTGGTGGAAGTAGATTGCCCAATCTTCCTTCCAAATAGGGAATAGATATTCCTACTATAGTGTTGCAGGGAGACTACTTGGATAAAAATCTATACTCATTTTGCCAAACTCATTTCAGCTCAGATAAAACAGCTACAATGGCTGATTTGTGGCCCTCCTTCTCCAGAGAGTTCACTTATCAAAATGAAGTTCCTCTGCATTGAAATGAGACTCACAAAAGTTTGAGATACTTGCCCCAAAAAGTTTGTCATTCTGCCTTTACATCAGACCAGGATTTGTCAGAAATGTTGCATATTTGTCATCAGTCCTGAGTTTCTTTTCTTTTTTTTTTTAATTCTGGAATATTACTGTGCTTTCCAATATGCTAAAATTGACTGCACTTGAATGCAGAACCAGAAAGCAAATCACCTAGCATATACGTGATACTCTATTTTCCAGTGTTCAATCCCAGAAATTAGCTTTTCCCTTTCACACTTGACCCGGCCAACATTGTTGATTTCTAGTGTTCCAATCTTAGGTGAAGGAGCTCTGGTGATGTAGTGGTTGGTTAAAACATTTAGCTGCTAACCAAACATGGGCAGTTCAAACCCACCAGCCACGGAAGAGAGATGTGTCAGTCTGCTTCCATAAATATTTACAGCCTTGGAAAGTCTACGTGGCAGTTCTACTCTGTCCTAAAGGGTCACAGTGAGTGAGAGTCAAGTTGATGGCAGTGAGTTTAATCCTATGTGGCATCCAGATCCTCTGGTCACACATATGAAACATATCCAGGGTAACAATCAGCCTTACTTGTTAGAACTCTTTGATTGATGTGTCGTATCTTCTGAGAATGTTCAGCCGCTCAGAATGTGTGGTTGTATTGAACCATCAGCCATTTCCTTGGGCTTTTAGAGATGTGGCTAATTGTAACAGTCAAAGGAACCAAGGCAGAGAGGGACAGCAGGGAATTTGCCGAAGGTGGTGGTAGAGTTAGACCTTATTAATAACTTGATTGTTTGCTCTTAGTAAACTTGTATTTGTTGGAGATAACATCCATCATCACTTTAATTTCATGCCTGTGGGTTTTGGTAGGTCACCTATGTAATTAGTGTGGATGTTACCATGCCACAATTCTGAAGTGACATTTTACCACCAAGGCCCTGATACAAGGTACGTTTCGATTATACATTTTGAAAGCCCTTTGCTGTACCATCGTCTATTTGAACACCTTGAAATGAGATTCTGTATTTTTTCCAGAGGACTGGAATGTATTAAGGTCTGTGTGCATGTATAATGCACACTCTTTCAATTCCCATTGTCCACACACAATGCTATTTAATCAGCTTGAGATGAAGATTGCTCTGGGGTAGTGATAAAGATGAAAATTTCACAGATTTACATTTAAAAAGCTCACTATTATTATTAAAAAAAAACATAAATAATCAAGCTGACTGAATTCTCCTAAACACATGAATGTGAACTTGCCATTTAGAAGATGAAAGTGACATACTATGAAGACTGAACTCTTATTATTATCGGTTCTGATTAAAAGTTTGTTAGAAATTATACAAGAATAGGAGCTCTGGTGGCATAGTGCCTAAGGCATGACTGCTAACCAGACAGTTGGTGTTCAACCCACCAACCACTCCTCGGAAGGAAGACTGGGCAATCTACTTCCACAGAGATACCACCTCGGAAATCCAAGGAGGGGTTGCTGTGAGTCAGAAACGATTCGATGGCAGCGAGTTTTGGGTTTTTTTGGTATGCAAGAATAACCTGGAATCAGCACAACTTTAGTTTTTGAAGTATGATAGATTTAAATGCCATTGTAGAGTGTGAAAGATTCTTCTCTTTATACCTTTGTTAAAATTATGAAAATGTAATTTAAAATTCATAATGTGTTCTTTAAGTTGCGTTTTACGATAGTTAAATTTATATAGTACTTGTCTCACTTTTGTTCTTTCTCATATGTGTAATGACTTTCAGGTGCATTTCTTCACCTGGCACTGTACTAAGTACTGTTAGTGTGCACTTAGATGCATCCTGAATGTGTGCCTATATGAATAACTAAATGCTGTTGCTGCAAGGTTGACTGTTTGCTACCTTAGGTTATCACTGTGAGATTTAGGTACATGGCATTTATGAAGTAATTTGTGCAAAAAAATATCTAGACCAGGGTGAATATAATTCAGTACATTGAAGAAAATGCAGATAAGACCACAAAGAAAGATCATCTCATGGTACATCACATGAAAATGCTTTTTGCAAGAAAACAGACTCCAATTCCATCATACGTACAAAGAGTTGGCATTTCTGTATATTCAGCTACATGGAATCCCTCTCTTAGTGGTGCTATGGCCTTTCTGATGCTAAATTTGGCTCAAGAAGCAGAAGAGATTGGTGTTTGCAATAAATCCCAGATGGAAGGCCACAGAGCATTTGTAGACATTATTTGGCATTGTGGTTTAATCTTGGAGTATAAAAGGGCAGTGGCAAGGAAGGATTCAGCTGTTTTATCAGCTTGGACAGGACATTCACTGCCTCTATGGAAAGTGCCATCAGTTTCTGCCCAGGGTGGGCAGGGTGAGAGAGATGGTGTCACGCTGTGCCACATCTGTTCTTGCTCCACATGGCCATTTTCATTTCCACTAAGTTCCACATCCCTGGGGAAATGAATAGCTCATGTGGGTGTGTGCATGCACACGTATGTGTGCATGTGATCACTAATTTCCAACCTATATTCTATACCAGTCAAATCATCAATCATCTATGAGGACAGAAGATAACCATTCCAGAAATTGTAGACCTCAAAAACTTTGACATCTCACATACCTTTCCTGAAGAAGCTATCATAGGCTGTTCTCTGCCAGCCAAGAGAGAAGGAGACACAAGATGGAAACAGCAGGGGATTCCAGAAAGGGCTGCAGAGGATCCTTAGGGGCAGGATGAGTGGAGCCCTGGGGTGACCACTGTGCCCTAGAGGTAGAGGGGAACCGGGCCAGAATGTAGCAATGACTCAGGAGATGCTATCACCATTGTACCCTGTTCCTTAACCGGAGACCGGAATGCCTACATTCTTATCTGTCTTTGGCTTGACCATTTGCTGGTAAATTTTCTGCCCTCCTGTCTGGGTTCATTCTCTTCCTTTTCTTCTTCTTCTTCTTCTTTGTTTCCCCTAAGCATTGATTGTGATTTGGGTGAAAGTTTACAGAGCAAATCAATTTCCCATTAAGCAATTCATACACATTTTTTTTCATGCTATTGATTCCGATCCCCTCAATATCACATCAGTCCTCTCGCTTCCTCCCAGTGGTTCTCCTTTCCGTTCCTCCTTCTCTCCTGACCTTTCATGCCCTCTGAACTTTGTCCTTGGGTAAATGCTGCCCTTTTGATGCTGCTCCTTTGATCTCGAACGGTTGATTATTCTAAGGAGTGCATACCTTCTTAGTGTTATTATTCACTTTGTAGCCTTGTCTATTGTTTGGCTGAGAATTGAGCCACGAGAGTGAGAGCAGTTCCAGGTTCAAAGGGTGACTAAGGGTCATGTCCTTCTCCCTGGATCAGTCAATAACACCCTTTCATCCCACAGAGGTGTCTGCTCTCTCTCCAGGAGGAACCTAGAATGCAAAATACAGAGCAGTCTACTTCCCCAGCCCTATCCCTGTGGCACCTCCCATACCTAGGCTGCGCGATAGCCCTGCCAGCTGTCCCACCAGTGGAGAACCTTTGGGTTGTCAGGTTTCACTAATGGCTTTGCTCACTATTACCCCAGAAAATGCTCTTATAAACTCTCAGCAAAGTCAAAGTTGCAGTCTGTTCAATTAGATGTCTTCATCTAGCAATAACATTGTCCAATTTTTTTGCTTTATACCAAGCAATGAATGGGTAGAGAGAGTATGTGATAGGGGAGGGGCTTATAAGGCTTTGAAGATACTGGTAAGGGTCTATTTCTCTATCTGGGTGATGGCTGCATGGGTGTTCATTTTGTTAGCATTATCGCTATGAGTACACTTTGTTTATATTTACCAGTATTCTGTAAGCTGGAGGTCAGCAAGCTTTTTCTGTAAAATGCCAGAGAGTGAATAGTTTAGGCCTTGAGGACCATATGGTTTTTGGTCACAACTACTCAGCTTGACTGCTGTGGTAGGAAAACAGCCACAGACAATATAAACAACTGAGTGTGGCTGTGTTCCAATAAATCTTTATTTTTCTATAAAAGCAGGCAGTGATCCACATTTGGCCCATGAGTTGTAGCTTGCCAACCCTTGCAAATTGAAGATATGTATTTTGTGTATGCTTATACGTGTATGATCCACTTTATTTAAAAATGATAAACAAACAAAAAGCCCACAAAACTCAAGCTGCCAATATTCACTCCATTTTACAGCACAAAATGCCTTTGCACCACCTTCCTCTTTCTGTGTGCTTCCTTCCCTTCGTTTCTGTTTCAGTCGGGTCTCTTATTGCTAGTTCTGGCATACGCTTTTAGGGCAGGATGGAGATGGGATTGGGAATCAGGAAAACGAGATCCTACCCAACACTCTGCTCCTGACTGAGGAAGTGAAAATACCTTACCTTCTTCAGACCTTACATTCTTCCTTTGTAAAAACAAAGAGTTGGAACAAGTGGACCATTTGTAATTCTGTTACTTTGTGATTACTCTGTTTTACGATGACTCATTTTTCGACCTTGGCCCATGTCCTTCTTTTCTGTCCACCCCACCACCAGAAAAAGGAGTGCTTCTTGTTATAGCTGGACATTCTCTTGACTTATTTCCATCTCAGTTTTTTAGGCTACAGAATTCACATCAGCATTTTAGATCTCAACAGAGTTTGTAAGGAAGCCAGTTTCTTTTCTTTCTTTTTAACTGCACAGATGAACTCCCAAGGAAAGAACAGAGAGTTAGTAATTGTACTGTCTTCAGAGAAGAATTACAAAATCTATCCAGAGTCTGTCATCATATCCTAATGGTTTTGGTTGCATTATAAATTAAAGGCTTGTCAAGTCATCTATTACAGAAGCACAATTTCTAAGGTATTTATCAATCCCATGGTGCTGATACTTTTCACATGGGTTGTCAACTGCAGTATAAAATTTTATTTCTATAGGCTTAGATTTATAGATGAGTTTTAGAAATGAGAAGATAAAGCCTATAGTTCATTGGTGGAGAGCTGGCCCAAACCCAGGGAAGAGTGAGTGGTCCTTGATGATGATTTCTTTCTAAAGATGGAGCCGTCATGACCAGGGTAACAGCACATTTCAAATTAAATGTAAAACACTCTTATGAAGAGAGCAATGATAGTCAAGTTTTTCTTCCAATAAATGAAATTAAAACAAAAATCAAATGAGTGTAATTAAGTTTCCATACTCTTAAATCTTTAGGGTGGCTCTCTGGGTAAAGGAATGTCTAATGTATTCAATTGCATGCATATGCATCAATTGATTTCTAGTTCTCAGTTCCAGCAAATGCAAATAAAATGAGTTTCTATTCAAATTACACTTGAAGTAGCACAGATGGGGGCTAGCCTAGGAAACTGAAGGCATTTTCAAAAAAGAAAGGCAATTTATTCCAATGAGCTAGACTCTCCAATAGTGGCCTAGAAAAGTACTAGTTGCTTAACCAAAACAAACAAGCAAGTAACGAGTTGCTTAGAGGGACTGCAAATATGATTATGTCCTTGTTTCTTCCCTGCTCTCTCCACTGTCTTTCCATGACCTGTGTACAAGCTTGGGACAGGGCCCTTCATATAGTAGGTGCTCAATGAAGATGTGTTGAACTGAATTCAGAGGAACATCTCCTCAGCTTGACCAGCAGTCATAAAACAAGTTAGAAGGGGCATGCCTACCTAGGTCAGAATGTAGATTTAACTTCTCTCCTGGCCTTCTCTTTGGACCTGCAGATTCCCGGGGAACACTGTGCATACTGCACCTGGGGTAGGCAGGGCCCAACATCATTTCTCCAAAAACATATAACCTGTTACCGAGTTCCTACTCTGTGTAAGGAATGGGGGAAGAACAAGTGAAATTCCAGAGTATGAAGTTGTGAGATGATTATTTCAATTCAATTCTGTTTTATTCCATTTCAATAAATAGAAATTTATTGAATATATACTGTGGGCCTGGCATTGTGGTAGGCATTGACTGTCAATTATTCAAAATAACATGACAAAGTGGTGCTTTTATTCTCTGCTTTATAGATGAATTCAGTGAGTCTTAGAGACGTTATAAGCCTTACCAAGGTGATCAAACAAATGGTAACTTGTAGATTGGGGAATGAAATATGTCTTTGACTCCGAACTATGATTTTTTCCCCACCATACCACACTTCTCTGTGAAGAACCCCTACTATTTACATGCCAATTAAAAATCAGCTCCTCCATTTGAGAAAGCTCCTCAAATATTGACCAATATTCACCTTCTGTGTCCCTGAGCCATTCCTGTCTAAATAGCAAGTCAACCAGTCATCTCGGTCCCGCAGATCGGACATGGGACTCTGCAGCCTCAGGACGAGGCTGTCAATTTACTTACGTTTCTTTCTCTGGAACAAGTTAATTTCTATGAGTCTTGCTTTGTTTATTTCTATAATGGATTTAACAAAATCACCATATAGGTGCAGGGTGTTATGAGGATTCTCTCAGTTCACTTTCTTTAAGTAAATCTTTAAATAAATGAGCCACTGGCCCTACCTAAGTCTATACCACACCGTAACTTATTTGTTTATTGATTCATCCATTCACTCAGTCAACATTTACTACCTACCTATTTTCCGTCAGGCAATATGTTAGGCTTGAGGGATTCAGCCCTCAATGAGACGACACAGCTCCTTTCCTCATAGACACATTGTCTATAGGGAAAGACAGGCATGAATTGAGCAATTACAGTGAACTAAAAAGAGCTATGACAGTGTTAGGAGCTTTGGTGGCATAGTGCCTAAGGCATTTGACTGCTAACCAGAAGGCTGGCTGTTCAAACCCACCAGCTACTCCTCGGAAGGAAGATTGGGCAATCTTCTTCCATAGTGATACTGCCTCAGAAACCCAAGGAGGGGTCTCTATGACTGGGATCCAACTCCCTGGCAGTGAGTTTGTTTTTTTGGTTTATGACAGTGTTATGATAGGGCAGTAGGTGGTGCTATGGGACTAGTCTAGGGAGTCCAGAAAGACTACAGCCTAGAAGTGATGTATAAGTTGAGAACTAAAGGATGAATGGAAGTTATTGGGCATTGACAGTGGAGTGTGGGGCAAGTTCAACAGAGTGCCGGCTATCACTGCAGAATTGCAAACTTCGTCAGACTACTGCTGTCATCTACTCTTTCTTCCAGATTTCTCCAGATCCAACTTCAACTTCAGCCAGACTTCCTTCCCAACACAAAGCCTTCTTAAATGGCCCAACCTTATCAGCTTCTGGTGTTGTATTTGGCCATGGGGAGCAGGTAGGAAAATTAATGACCTTGTTGGAAGAAGGACCCACTCCAATTAATCAAGAAAGACACCCTTGGCCACATCCATTCAGGGCTCTGTACGACTTATTCTGCTCACTTAATTTTTGAATTTAAAGCCATGCACCTCCAGCAACATCTCTCCTGGGTATGGAGAGAGCTTGCTATAGAAAACAAGTTCAATAGGGACTGTGGATGGGATGGAAATGGTGGAAGAGGTGGAATAACAATAAAGCTATCTACTCAGTGAGGCAGCTTTTCTCCCAAAGCCTTCTCTTTGGGTAAATGTGGATAGTGGAGGTGATGGTCTTTTCATCTCTCTGATGTGGGCCGGCATTCATTTACCTCAGACATCATCACATTTCCTGTTTGTTTCTCTCTCTCTCTCTCTCTTTTTTGACAGATTTTATCTATGTTACCAAGAGCAAAAAAGACTAATGATTACTACAAGGGTAGCCTCGTCAGTAGTCTCCTGTCTTGCTGATGATTTCCCAGAAGCTTAAAATAGTACTATATGTGTGTTAGGGGCTGACAGTGATTAAAAATAATAATAATAAGTTGTTTCTGAAATCTTTGAATCATCTTGAAAGACAATGTTGTCTCTCAGTTGAAATGTTGACTGGGTTTCTTACATGAGATATGTGTTCTTTTACTTCTAGCATTCTGCCAGTTCAGTACTTGTCACCTGTAGCTTAATGGGCCTATGATACCCTCATTATGCAGATCACTCTTGGCAAGAAAAGGGAGTTTTTTGCTTTTCTGCCCCGTTTGAGAATCTACTCATCCGCAGTGAGTTTTTATTTTATTTTTTGCCCCATTTGACTCTTTTCTCAGTATCTGTGCATGTGTTCCCTTATTTGGCTGTTATCAGCTATTTCTCTGAGGAGGTGCTGGGAGAGGAGCCAATGAAGGAAAAAGACACGGATCCGGTGCCTGAGGGACCCGAAGGAAGACACACACACAAACAGATCACTCAGGAGGCAGTGTGATTAATGGCACAATAGAGATGTGTGCAAATTGCTCTGGGAGGACAGTCGAGGGGTACCGTCTCTCAAATTGCTGGGAGTTCCTATAGGGAAGGAGTGGCCTTGAATTATATTCATTAAATCACAGTAGCTAAGCTTTTTTAATAACATAGTGACTGATGATTGATTGTAGTTCGGCTAGTAAGAATATGTCTTTGGAGAACTAAAGTTGTACTTTGATGGATTTGGAATCCTAAACTCATGGGCATACGAAATGTTTAGAAACAGTGATCTTTGACTCAGGGCCCACCAACAAAACACCTGGACCCTGCACTTCCCTTCCCTAATTGTCCTTCTCATTCAAGAAGCACCTAATCATAATCTGCATCCATGGCTCCTCTGAAATCTTGAACACATTTCTTATTATTTCAGCAAGTTTAATTTTTACTTGTGCTAATTCCCTTCTCTTACCTTTATGGTTCCTGTTTCTTTTTTTCTGGTCTCTTAGCTGAATACTTACTTCATTCATATTCCATCTTTCTATTTATATTACTAAAATATTTCAGCTCTATAAATTTTTCTGAGTGTACTTTTAGCTATAACACATATTTTGATATAAGGTATTTTTGCTTTTGCTAACTACTAGAAAATGTATAGCTTCTTTTTTTTCTTTCCATTAGAAATTCATCAGAGTGTTTCTTAATGTCTAAGTGGTGAAGTAATGGGGTCATCTTTGAATTGTTAATTTCTTTTTTTATTGGATTGTAGTCAGAGTATGTGAACAGCAATTTCTTCAAATTTCAGAGTCTCATTAGGCTCAAATCTACCAAAATCATGAAGACGGTGCAGGACCAGGCAATGTTTCATTCTGTTGTACATGAGGTCATTGTAAGTCAGAACCAGCTCCATGGCAACTAACAAAAACAATTAGGCTTACTGGTAGTGCAGTGCCTAAGACACTTGACTGCTAACCAGGAGGCTGGTGGTTCAAACCCACCAGCCACTCGTTGGAAGGAAGGTTGGGCAATCTACTTCCTTAGTGACACTGCCTCAGAAACCCAAGGAGGGGTCGCTATGGGTCGGGTCCAACTCGACGACACATAACAACAACAACAACAATAACAGTGGCTGAGTATATGTGGTGCAGTGAATTGCCTTGCATGGCTCTTCTAGCCATGGGTGGCTCCTCTAACCATAGTCTTTGTGACTCCCACCAGTTGACTGGGTGGGGCTATAAATATGTGAGGTGCTTGTGGCCCACCAAGAAGCTTGCTAATAATGTAAATGAGGTGCATGGCACCCTTGTGGGGGTGAGACCATGAAAATAATGTGTATGGAACTCTAACGTGGGGATTGGTCAGTTTTGCCATCCTGATAGGCTTAAAATAAGCCACCCCAGAGGTGGAAAAGGGGATCTCACTACCATCAAGAAAGAAGAGTCAGGAGTGGAGTACATCCTTTAGACCTGGGATCCTTGTGCTGATCCTTGATCCAGGAGACAGAGAACGAGATGGGACACTAGAGATGGCAGGAAGCAGTGGCAGAGAAATGGTGGCAGGAGAGGCAGCAGAACCAGCAGAACCAAGAGACTGGCACAGGACAGAGCTGCAGGCTTCCAGGCTGACAGAATGAGAAAGCTCAGTGCCTTTGGGCAGGAAGCTTGCTCGTGGAGTGGGGTGCCTCTCTGGGCACCTATCGGCAGAGCTAAAAGAGCATTGTAGCACTTGCCTCAGCAGGGCAGAGGCTGTAGCCAGAGAGAAGAATGACTGATGCACGGCTGAAAAGAAGCTGTCCTGATTAAAGAACTGTATCTTGAATTGATTCCGATCCTGATTTGTAAGCTGTTACTTCCCTAATAATCCCCATAATCATGAGTACTGTCTGTGAGTTCTGTGTGGCCTCTGCATGCAACAAATTATCGAACCCAGCAGAAAAGTAGAAAGTGCTGTGGGAGGAATGGTTGATGTTAAGAGTTGGCAAAAAGGTTGGAGGTAGAGGCATGTCTGACTTCAGCTTCATAGGAATCAGCCTTGATTTTCTGGTCTTGATCCTTCTCTCCCCTTGTGAAGTTGGAGGAGGTCAGATGCCACCCCTACACTGCCCCCCCCCCATTTTTTGTAGTATATGATCAATTTTTTTATGTTCTAAGTTAATATGAGAAGAATGTGTTGTTGCTGTTTGTAAGACAAAAATATATGTGTGTGAATTTGTAATTGAGTTTGTCAATTATATTATCCTAAAAGTTTTTTGTCAGAATTTGTTCTGTCAAATTCTGAAAGAACTATATGCCCACTGCTACGGTCTCACCCCACTTCTACCCCCCACCAATCAATGATCATGCTCTTATTAATTTTTTTTCATTTTGTTGTCTTTCTAGGTTTTGCTTAATTTATTTTATTGTCATGTTGTTGTATAATGATTCAGGCTAGTTTTAGTAACCTTGTGTGTTATAGCTTTTACTATCAAGCTTTTACTATCACAAGATTGTTCTGGTCAATTTAATACTTTGGTCTTCAGTTACCCTTTAACTTATGTGTGTATTGTCATTCCTTTCATTCACTTTGTCTGATATAACTTAACCCATCCTGTTATTTATTATTTTTTTTCTGTTCTATTTTTTAAATATTACATTTTTGGAAATAAGTAATTGCTGCAAAATCTGGCTACTCACCCAGCCTAGATTTTCTCTCTGGATTCAAAGCTAAATGACTTTTTCCCCAATACCCTTGCATCAAGTTGGAGCCATAGGTCTGGTTCTGGCCAATGAAATGTGGACAGAAATGATGTGTGTCACTTAAAAGTCTTGCCCCTGAAGATTCCTACCTGATTCTCTATGTTCTCACCCTTTCTCATTAATAACAAATAATAGTGATAACAAACATCAATCTACAAGTAAATAGAGGGGCAGACAGGCTGAATGGTCAAGTATGTCTGGGTAAAAGGGAATATGTAAGTTTGGCAGAAGGTATTTCTACATACGTATTTGTAATGTGCTGTAAGAATGTCCAAATATATATAGGTGGGGGTCAGCAAACAGGAGAGAAAAGAAAGAATGTCCAAATACATCATAGAGCTAACAAGGGGCAAAGTTCTGATAAGTTCTTGGCCACAGTCAACCACCCTGCAGAAGCAAGGAGTTGGACCTGTGGATTTGGGATCATGGTTGCAGAGGATATCAAGCTCAATTGGTATACCATACTACGAAAAAACATTGCTCTACATCCTACTTTGGTGAGTATGACTGGGGTCTTAAAAGCTTGCAAGCGGTCATCTAGATGCAACAACGGGTCTCTCCTTTTCCACAGCAAAGAGGAATGAAGAGAACCAAAGATGAATGGAAACAATTAGTCCAAGAGACTAAGAGATCATGTGATCCTCAGATTATATGACTATGAGACCAGAAGAACTACCATTGTCAATCCCTCAGAAAGGGATCGGTGCGGGAGATCCTGGATAGAGTGGGAGAACAATGTGGAACAAAACTGAAATCATAAAAAAAAAAAAGACCAGATTTACTGGTCTGATTGAGCATGGTGAGACCCCTGAGACTCTGGCCTCTAGTTACCCTTCATGTCTGGAATGAACTCACTCCTGTGGCTTCCAGTCAAACAATAGATAGGCACATGGGGTGAACATTTACATCAGGTAGACACACTCCTTGGAATGATCAATCCTGGGAGAACAGAAGGGCAGTGTTTGCACAGAGAGATAGCTGAGGGTGGGGGAGGAATACATAGGAAAGAAGGACTCAGGGAAGAGGTAACACAGGGAGGAAGTGGGAGGAGAGCTGTTAAATTGTGGGGAATTGCAGTCCATGTCATGAAACAAAATGTGTATGAAACTCTGTATGAAAAACGAATTTGCTCTGTAAACTTTCATCCAAATCACAATAGGGGAAAAAGAAAGAAAGAAAGAAAAAAGAACCCTTTTGGGGAAGTTCTGCTCTGTCCTATGTCATTAAGAGTTGAAATCTACTCCATGGCAATGGGTTTGGATTTTGGTTTTATATCAAAATTATCCAGTACCTATGCTCTCCCCCAAGACCTTGATTTGTCCATTCTCACATCTCCATCAACACCTTTGAAGTCTTTCTCTTTCCTACTCCAAAGCACCTCATGACTATTTCACCTTTACCCCATATCTCTTGAGTTTTGCTGAGATAGTTTGGAATTTTAGTTCTAGGCTGTACACAGTTTTAATTTGAAAACATCCCTTCTGTTTCCAAAATCCTTGCAAAATTCTTTTATTAATTTCTACTTTCATTATCCCCATTCACTTAGATATAATTATAAATATTATATGATTCATTGTTAAGTGCTGTTTCTTTGTACATTGTTAGGAAAGTTTTGTTCTGATTTAATTTTCACTTGGCTAGAGTACTACCTCGACTAATTTCTTTAGAAAGTGGCTTCTTAGCTTTTGCAAGGCTGAAATATCTTTGCTTCACTCTGTCATAAAAGTGTGGCCTTGGCCAATATAAGGTTCTTAGATCACAGTCCTTTTCTTTCAGTAAACTTACATGCTGCTGCATTGCGTTCTAGTGTCTAGTGTTGCACAGGAAATGTTGGATGCTAGTGGGATGATCTTCCTTTGAAAAACAGTCTGTTCTTTATTGAAGCTTGTAGGAGTATCTTTTTATTCTTGGATTTCACAAATTTAATCAGGGTAGGTCCAATTATAGGAGCTCTGGTAGCGTAGTGCCTAAGACATCTGACTGCTTAACCAGAAGGCTGGCAGTTCAAACCCCCCAGCCACTCCTCGGAAAGCAGGTTGGGCAATCTACTTCCGTAGTGATACTGCCTCGGAAACCCAAGGAGGGGTCGCTGTGAGTCAGGGCCGACTCAAAGGCTCAAAGACTCAACAGCAACAACACGTCCAATTATGTCTTTATTTCTTTAACCCTCAGCAAACTCTTAGTGTCTCCAAACTCAAGTCATTCTTCAGCTCAAGACAACTTTGTTATTATATCTTTGATTAATTTACATATTATTATATTAATATGCCTTCTGTTCCATGAATTCCTCTTCTTTTCCCAGAGCTCCTAGTAATCACACAGGCCTCTAGGGCTTTTCCTTAGAGTCCTTTATCTTAGTATTCATTAAATTTGTTTCTTTGTGTTGTTGATCTGTGGTATGTTATTTTTCCTCTTTTTTTTTTTCACTAATTTGATTTTCAGTAAAATCTGTTCTCCACTATTATCTGTCGGTTTGTCTTACTGTGGTGGCTTGAGTGTTGCTGTGATACTGGAAGCTATACCACTGGTATTTTAAATAAAAGCAGGGTCATCTATGATGGAGAAATTTTATTGGAGCTTTTAGAGTAAGATAGACTAGGAAGAAAGACCTTGCCATCTAATTCTGAACAGTAGTCCTTCAAAACCCTATGGATCCCAAAATACTGCTGTCCAATATAGTGCTAGGAGGTGAATCCTGAGGTTGGAAGACACCCAAAATACACAGTGGCCACAGCAATGGATTCAAGCGTGGCAACAATCATGAAGATGGCAGTGGGTTGGGCCATATTTCTTTCTGTTGTACATAGGGTTGCCATGAGTCTGAGATGATTCGATGGCCACAAATAATAACAGCACATCTTTCAATACTCCTTACTCATCTTTACAATTCTGATCTCATGTTTGTTACTCATTTTTGTGTATAATGAGGTCTGAAGAAGATTATGTCATTACAAGTGACATGGTTCTTTGCACTTACTCTTTCTTACAGCCCACCACCCCAAGAGGCTTGACACAGTGTCCCTAAAAGACTTCTGAGTGGCTTGACACCACGGGGTTCTCAAAATCATCTCTTTCAGCTTACTTCCAACTGACCTGGAAACTATGTGTTTATTTTAGCCCAGACCCTTACTCTCTCACGCACACAATTTTCACTGCTTGGGGAATTAAGGTCTGCTCTGGTTCTCTGACTCCGGGGCAGGCAACTCACTGCCCTTCACCTAGTCAATTAAGGTGTCGTTAGTGTGCCTATGTGTCTATCTGGTAAACAAATCCTGGCTGTCATATCCTTCTGGACCTCCATATGACCTCAGTTCATAGGGAATATTGGCTGAAGTCGTAGCTCTGGGAACCTGGTTGTCTACAATTTCTTTTACCTGATGGAGTTGTTGTAAGGTTGAGATGTGACAATATTTGAAAAACTCTAGTAAACTGTGCAAAGATTCAACATTTATACTCCTACTTGATATAACTGTCCTATCTGTGTATGTTTGTGTGTATGTGTGTGTGTGTTAGGGAGAGAGAGAGACAGAGAGATAGAGAGTGACAGTGTGAGCTCTTAGCTTATGTTGTTGTTGTTGTTATGTGCCGTCGAGTCGGATCTGACTCAGAGCAACCCCTCCTTGGGTTTCCAAGGCAGTATCACTATGGAAGTAGATTGCCCAACCTTCCTTCTGAGGAGTGGCTGGTGGGTTTGAACTGCCAGCCTCCGGGTTAGCAGTCAAGTGCCTTAGGTACTATGCTACCAGCGCTCCCTTTTAGCTTATAGCTAAGGGAAAATTAGCCTGCTCTCCCTCTCTCTTCCAGGGTTTATTTGTTGCTTTTGCTCCTTGATGGGAGGCATCTCACCCATCTTAAATGCCATGCCACCTGCTTGCCGCCACACTGTATGTTACCTCTTTCAAAACTGCTTGAGTTTTATATACATTGATACTAACTCTTCCAGGATACCCATCACTCTCATGTGTATATCTTCATATCACTTTATTTGGCTTAATGCATATTTAGCGTACATGTTTTGGGGACTTTCTCATTATCTTCATCATGATTGCTAGGCTATTATACATTTCTTAAAAGCACAAACCAACCCTTTCATGTCATTTACATATCTTCTGCGCCTGGTACAACGTAGCAAATACTCAAAGCACAGCACTAAGGTGCTCTGGTGGTGTGGTGGCTAAGGCATTTGCCTGCTAACCAAAAGATCAGTGGTTTTAACCCACCCAATCCTCCATAGAAAAAAGATGATGCAGTCTGCTTCCATAAAGATTGACAGTCTTGGAAAACCCTATGGGGGCAGTTCTGTTCTGTCCTATAGGGTTGTTATGGGTCGGAATTAACTTGATGGCAGTGGATTTGGTTTTGGCTTTTAGAGCAATTTAAACAGCAATGCTGCCCTTCCTCCCACCACCAAAAACTAAAGATCAGTTTTTCCCCCATAAAAACATTTATCAGGGAACACACATGAAAAGAGTTTATTTTTCAATAAACAAAAACAGTGCATGTCCTCAGATACACCTTTAGGAATTGGAATTGGTTTTGAAAATGAAAGAATATATTAATATATTACTCTTGTCACATGTGTGGGTGGTGATGCTAGGGGCAGGAATTGTGAAGGAAAAGAGCACAGATAGGTAGGTGGGTAGCTAGATAGGTAGATAGGAGGTAGATAGACAGATGGGGTAGGTGAGTCGGTGGGCAGGCAAGCAGATAAGTAGGTAGGTAGGTAGATAGGTGGGTGGGTAGACAGATAGTTGAACGGGTGAGGGGGTAGGTGGTTGGGCAGTCAGGCAGCTAGGTAGGTAGGTAGCAATTTTGCACTTAGTTTTTGGAAAGCCCCTTTCATTTTCCAACGTTCTATTTCTCAAGTGGCTTTTTGGAATCAGGGCTGGGAGACACACAGAAGACAAGCTGGAAGAAGCCATGGTTTGCTGCTTGGTCCACACGACTGGTATCTGAACATTCAATCTGATCTTTACTCGCACTCCTTGTATTTCACTTGTAGGAAGTGATGAGCAGAGCCTCCAGGTCTCAGAGAGAGAGATTCTTTCGATGAGCTCATTCCCTGAATTTCAACGTTCTGCTTTGTGGGCGCCATTTTAGTTGGGATCACACATGACCTCTTTGACAGCTCACGGGGAAAAAGAAAATACTCAGGAGTATGAGTAAAAATGTGACTCTTTGAGCTCTGGCATAAAGGGGACCTTCTGTTTCTTTGAATTTGTAAGGCTCATTAAAACCAGCATCTTAGGCAAGACAGTGTTGTGGAGAGAGCAGTCAGTTGTTATTGCTCAATACATCACTGGGGATTACTGTTATGTTCATAGCTAAAAGGCATTTGGGAGCACAGGAGAAAACAATCTTCGGCAAACAGCACAGACAATTTTAATCTATGCTCAACTTCACTGTGAAATGTTTAATTCCTGTAATGAGTACTGAAATGCACTATTTGGAATCTGGTTTGAAAATGCACTGCTGAACACAGGAAAAAAAAAAAAAAAGATTTCAGGGATGAAATCAGCCTGTTGGTTAGCCCAGTGGTGTGGACATTTTCAGGTTCTATATTAGTATTCTCCAACCTGTAGAAGCTGCGATGGTGCTCTAGGGGCTAGGGACATTTCTGCTGGTTTTCATAGTCTGTTCTGGGGAGGCCATTTCCATCTCTAAGAGTCTGCTCTATTTTTCAACCGATCCTGTCATATCAATTTGGTCCTGCCCTCTGATGGGAACCTGCGTGACCATGTAACTAGGAAACTATTAATTAAAGGTTGTGTTTAAAATGATATATGCCTGGAAAATTTTAAGACAGAAATAATTCAATTTAATGATGGGTCCCGATGGAGTCACCCTGTCACCATCTGACAGCAGCATCACTTGATTAAGAATGTGATAAGGCTTTCACGACTCAAGAAACTAAAACCTGACCAGCAAATCCTCTTCTCTGGAAGATCAAGTTATGGGAGAAAGCTTTTCCAACCCTGAGTTTTTCCTTGAAAACGTTTTTGGAGCACTACCATCTGGAAATTAGATTTAGAAACCATGAAACTATTATGGTGTTTATAGCAATGAACTGATTTTACTCTAAAATTTTGAAATAATAAAACATGCTCAGTTATTTGGAAACATTTAGTTCAATCAAACAAGTTTTCTTTTTCTTTTTTTTTCTATGCATGGGACTGGAATCTGGAGGTGAAGTGTTCTCCCCCCGGATGTGTTATTATTTTGTAATTAAAGTGTAAGTGGGCCTCTTTGGAATGTTTGTTTTGGAGACTGGAAGAAAAAACCTAAACTCATGCTTCAAATATTTTATTGACGAGTCAAATCCCAGTTTTGCAACTGTTTTATGAAATTGCCTGTGCCTGGGTCACTCATTTGAGGGCCTACGCAATTATTTAACAAGCTGAATCTTCAAGTCCTTTAACAAGTGCTCATAGAACAGTGCTCCACAAAATGCTTTTGTTCTGGTTCTCGTACTGCTCTGACAGAAATATACCATAAAGGGAATGGCCTTAACAAACAGGAGTTAATTCAATTTGGAGGCTTTAGGTCCAAGTTTAAAGTGCCAGGCTCTAGGCGCTGTGGGAAAGCCCTTCAACCTTGGGATTCATCTATACCTCCTGCTCCTGGCCCACTGGAGCTAGAGGCTTTTCTTCACTCAGACAGCTGCTGGTTGCTGAGACTGACAAACCCAAGGCTGACAAGTAAAAAGGCACAGTCCAGATGTTACCAAATCACACAGCAGGCCATTAATCCAAGTCCATCAAAAGTCCCAAGGTTGGCAGAGCATGGCAGTGCGTGGAGCAATATATTCATTACGTCCCATTTCACCAGTGCAACTGGTAAACACACAGCTATATGCACAGTTCAAGCATGCCATAAAATAGAGACCATTCCCAAAGCTGCTTCTTATATATGGGAAACGGACCACATACCCAAAGCAGCTACTCAGCTGCTTGTGGTAGATCCCACCATGGAGTTGATTGCCAGTCTCATCATGGAAATAACTACCATCAGCTACTCAGCCATTCAACCAGGCCCAGCCAAGTTGACACACAAGCATAACCACCACAGCTTTAAATAGTAATGGCTGGAGTCATACCTTTGCAAGCATAGAGACATCCTCTGTTATTTCTTGGGAGTAGGAAAAATATGAATTATTTGCCAATATTTTATTTTTCTTCTAAAATCTAGTTTTGTTCCTAGTCAAGTTGTATTGGTTGTAAGTGTAAACATTATGAATTCTGTCCCCGAGAAGGGATAATGTGTTCAGCTGTGTTGGTGGGGAAAGAAAGCAGAGCTGGTATACATATGTCTGCCTTATTAATAAAAAAGGCTTGCAAGACTTCCTTAATCCAGTAATCCAATTCCGGTTTCTAGAGCCAAGCTTCTGGAGAGCAAGGGCCTCCTTGTTCCTCCACAGCATGCAGCATGTTGTCTTGTACAGGGCATATGCTCCAGAAAGATTTGTTGCACTAGGGTTAAACCCACAACTCATTGGCTGTTTTCTCTGTGTCAGGCACTGCACTGAACACTACTTGCATGATCTCATTAAATCTTAGATATTTGTGTCACCTCAAGGAATAGATGAGAAAATTGAGGTCATTTATGTGACTTGCTTGGTGCCACAAAGCTAGGAGGTCCCTGAGAGTCGAAGGGACATTTGCCCAACTCCAAAGCCTGTGATCACTGGGGTACACTGCTGTCCTAGGTGAATGTAGGAATGACTACATGGATGGATATAACATCATGCCAGTCTTTTGAAGTTACCTAATGGAAAACAAGACATTACTTCCTGCAAACTTGGCACATACTTTCAAGTCTCTGTCTGAAGTGACATTATGATCAAACAGACAGAGTTTTGTCTTATGACAAATCATCTTAGAATGTGGTCTCTAGGAATGTTTTGCAGTTGCAAGTGGAAACTGCCGTGAGGATAGCATGGGACCAGGCAGTGTTTGGGTCTGCTACTCATCAAGTCACTGAGTTGGAGATGACTTGATGGCACTTCACAGCAACAACCAAAGTGCAATACAATAAATGATTCCTTAACTCTCCCTTATGTTGAGTACCCTTAATTCTCACCATGGTTTTCTGAGATCTAATGGCTTCACATTCGCAAAGTGGATCTACTCCAAAAATACAGCTTAACAAGAAGGAATGCTTCCATTTTCTTCTCCAATGCAACTGCACAGTTGCTCTCTGCAGGTGTACCTCCTTTTAGGCAGTACATTTATTTATGCATAATCTGCATATATTTACAGATTGAGTCATAATTTAAATGAAGAGAGCCTGTTGGTGAGTTAATGAATTAAAAAAAAAAAACCTATTTATATATTTTGGGTGGGCAGTTTGAGGTCATTTGTGCTATATTGGTTTTTCTTGCAGTGAGGCAGCAGTCCCATGGGTCTAAAGCACTGAGCCGTGCCTTGGGTATTCTCATCCACGTTTATCAAAGATCACAAGGAGGTGGTGGTTAGAGAGGCCCTGGAAAGTAGGTCAGAGAGAGGGAGAGAGCCTGAGTCTGCTGCATAGCTGTGTGTGGAGCCCACGCAAACACTTGTTTGACGGATGCTCGGGGACTGGGATGCCTCATTGCAGAGTGATGACTGAGCTCAAACACATGGTGAAGCTTGCATTGGAAAACCTCCCCATCATGTGCCTGTATTTAGGGCTAATTGGAAGCACCACCACCCGTCTGTCAGTTTGTCTTACTGTGGTCGCTTGATTGGGGCTGTGATGCTGGAAGCTATGCTAGAAGATATTTCAAGTACCAGCAAGCCACTCATGGGGGACACATTTCAGCACAGCTTCCAGACTAAGAAAGACTAGGAAGAAAGGCTTGGTCATCTGCTTCCAAAAATAAGCCAATGAAAATTCTATGGATCACAATGAAATATTTGATATACAGCTGGAAGAAGAGCCCTCTAGGAAGACACTATACTATGGACTTGACTATACTAACAATCTTGAAGGTGATGCAGGATTGGGCAAGATTTCGTTCTACTCTACATGGGAAGAGCTCTGGTGGCACTGTGGTCAAAGTATTGGGCTGCTAACCAAAAGGTCAGTGATTCGAACCCACCACCTGCTCTGTGGAAGAAAGATGAGGCAGTCTGCTTTGGTAAAGATTGACAGCCTTAGAAACCCTCTGGGGAAGTTCCACTCTGTCCTCTAGGGGTGCTATGAGTTGGAATTGATTCCACAGCAGTGGCTTTGGTTTGGGCTTTGTTTCCGTAAAGATTGACAGCCTTGGAAACCCTATAGGGCAGTTCTACTCTGTCCTCTAGGGGCGCTGTGAATCAGAATTGACTCCCCAGCAGTGTGTTTATTTTATGTGGGATCTCCATGAATCAGAGCCAACTCAATGGCAGCTAACAACAACAACAACAGCAGCAAAAAGTGGGAACAAAGAAATCTTGTCTCTGATCAATATTTGACACAGTTCAGAAGGGCAGTATTCCTTTCCAAGTCAACCTCAGGAAAAGTACGGAAGCTAATGTGGTCTAACAAACACAGTGAACCCCATGGTCACCCCAGTCCTAAGTGCTTACCTCTGAACCATGCTTAGCTTCTAAGAACACTTTCCGAACCCATGGTATTTTGGAGTTTTACTGAATGTTGGGTAAAAAGTGGGCCTCCTAAAGAAACCAAAGGAAAGCAATGGGGACGCTTGTTGAACTGGAACAGTGATGAGCATGCCTTTCCCAGCATGAGAAGCTAAACTAGAAGGCAGGGATTTGCTGCCTTTTAAGTCATACAGATAAGTTAAAATTTCAGGCCTCCCAGTATTTGAAGTTAATGTTGTCTGTGCGAAAACACAAGAGTTTGGTTTAATGCTAACACGCGTGTCTCCTCGTTTGCTTTGATTTCCTCCGGAGGTTACAGCCTGATCTCTGGCATCTTCCCTGCCTTGTGCTTAGGATTTAGCAATAAGCTCTTCCTGGCGCTTGAGCCTTGCCTTTTGCTGTCCTCTCTGCCTGGAGGTCCCTCCCCACCCCACAACCCTGTCTCTTCGTAGCTCCTCCAGGGCTGTCTTCCTTGGTGCTCCCATATTAATCTGGGCTGTGTCTCTCACTCTGCTTCCCACATTGCATTGTC
>NW_006922432.1:326653-338266 GCF_000298275.1 Orycteropus afer afer
GAAACCCAAGGAGGGGTCGCTATGAGTCGGGTCCGACTCCACGGCACATAACAACAACAACATAGCTTAAGAAGTTCTTTCCCATCCGGGCTTAAAATGATTGTCCCGTTTTAAAATTGAAAAAAGAAAAAAAATAAAAGAAGGTAGAAAAAAATAGGCCCAAGATGTTGCTAGGTGTTGTCAGTTGGTTCTACCTGATGGTGAAGCTGCCTGGACCTGCACCATCTTGACAGTCATTGCTGTGTCTCAGCCACTCTGCCCACCCATCTCAGTGAGAGTCTTGCTCTGTTTTGCTGACCCTCTACTTCGCCAAGTGTGATGTCCTTCCCCAGGGACTAGTCTCTCCTGAGAACTTGTCCAAAGGAAGTGAGACAAAGTCTCACATCCTTGCTTCTAAGGAGTATTTATTCTGGCTGTCCTTCTTCTATGATGGACTTGTTTGTCCTTCTGGCAGGCCGTAGTCTATTCAATATTCCTCACCAACACCATAGTTCAAAGGCATTAATTCCCAACACATGGACTGTCAAGTCACAGAAGAGAGAATAGAAATTTCGAATAAATGTATTACAAGATTCTCAAATAATCAGGGAAATGCAAATTAACAAAACAATGAAATATCATTGTCCCCCATCAGATAGAAAATAATAAGACTGACAACGTTAAACCTGAGATTATTGCATTGCTGGTGGGACAGTAATCTGGCAGTGTCCCTTAAAATTTAAGATAAAGATATCTTAAATTTTGGGTTTTTTTGTGAATCTATTTTACAAAAATAAAAGTCTGGTAGATGCAAGAATGCTTATTGCAGAAAAAAAAGTTACAAAAGCCTGAAGATCCAGAAAAAAGAGCGTGAGAATGGGTGGTGTCCTCAGACGTCCTCTGACCCCACGAGGAGGAGGGAGAAGGATCAAGATCGACAGCCCAAGGCTGATTGTCATGAGGCTGATTCCACCCTTTTTGCCAGTCCTGACACCAACCGTCCCTCCCATGGTTCTGCGTTTCTCCGCCGGGTTCGAGAATTTGTTGCAGTGGCCACACAGAACTCACAGACGTTACTGACGATTATGGGGTTTATTAGGGAAGTAATGGGTTACAATTCAGGTTCAGGAACACTCGGGATACAATTCTTCAATCAGGGCAGCAACTACTCAGCCTTACCCTTGGGGCACCTCTCCTTGGCCCTTGGCTTCTCATCCTGGCCTCTGCCATGCTCAGGCAAGTGTTACAAAGTTCTTTTAGCTCTGCTGATAGGTAACCCCGCTCCACCAGCAAGCCTCCTACCCAAACGCACGCAGTGTTCTCTCTCCATGGGTTAGCAAGCTCACTGCCCTGTCTCGTGCCGGTCTTTCAGTCTGCTGCCACTGCTGCTGCCATCTCTCTGCTGTAGTCTCAGTGCACGGATCTCAGGTGCAAGGACATCCTTCGCTCCTGGCTTCCTCTCATGATGGCAGTGAGATCTCCCCTTCTGCCTCCAGGAGGGCTAGTTTTAAGCTGAGTGGGATGACAAAACTGACCAATCCCCACATTATGGTTCCATACACCTTGTTTTCATGGTCCCACCTCAGCATGGTCCCCACATGTACCTTACTTACATTACTCAAAAGTTATCCAACCCCCTTGGTAGGCAACGAGCACCTCACATTTGGATAGTCCCACCCGATCATCTGGTGGGAGTCACAAAGACCGTGGCTGGAAGAGTCATAACAAGTAATTCACTGCACCACAACACCCATTGATAGGGGAGGGGAATGGTTGAATAAATTGTGGAAGATCCTGGCCATAGTATGATGAAGCTATTAACAGCAATGAGTTAAATGTCTATACACCCAGAAGACCAGGGGAAGATGATTAATTTTTCCTTGTACATCTCTGAACTGTTGGACTTGCTTTAATGAGCAGGTATCTCTAGCAATTAAAAATCCAATAAAATGAAAAATAATAATTTCAACACTTGGCAATTAGAGCACAATACATAAAGTGTTATAAGAGAGGTCTAGCAGGTGTTGTGAGATCCTCGGGTGGAGGGACCTAACCCAGTTGTAGTGCATGGAGTGGGTTTGCTGGAGGACATCAGTGTTGAGTGTTGAAGGTTGAATGGGCATCAGCATACAGATGGAAAAGTATGGTGAAAGAATACAATCCCGATGCACATCCTTACATTTAAACCATGCACTGTCCCCTTGTTCTGTCCAAATGGCCGCCTCTTGGTCTATGTACAGGTTCCTCACGAGCACGGTTAAGTGATCTGGAATTCCCATTCTTGGCAATGTTTTCCAAAATTTGTTGTGATCCACAGAGTCAATATTATTGCATAGTCAATAAAACACAGGTAAGCATCTTTCTGATAGTCTTTGCTTTCAGTCAAGATCCACCTGGCATTAGCGATGACATCCTCCATTCCGCATCCTCTTCTGAATCTGGCTTGCTAGGAGTTGGAACCAACTTGATGGCCATGAGGTTTTATTTATTTATTTAGTTTTTGTAAGGGGATACTGTGTGTCTTAAAATCAGGAAAAGTATGCATTGTGGTTGTATCCTTTCATCATACTTATTCAATCTGTATGCTGAGAAAATAATCCAAGAAAATGTATTATATGAAGAAGAATTCAGCATTAAGATTGGAGGAAGATTCCTTAACAACCTGTGATATAAAGATGACACAGCCTTGCTTGCTAAAAGTGAAGAGGACTTGAAGTACTTACTGATGAAGATCACAGACCACAGCCTCATATGTATGTGAAAGCTGCACAATGAATAATGAAAACAGAAGAATAATTGGTGCCTTTGAATTATGGTGTTGGCAAAGAAGATTGAATATGCCATGGACTCTGCCAGAAGAACTAAAAAGTCTGTCCCAGAAGAAGTATAGCAAGAATACTCCATAGAGGCCAGCATGGTGAGGCTTCACCTCATTGACTTTGGAAATGTTATCAGGAGGGACCAGTCCTTGGAAAAGGACATCAGGCTTGGTAAAGTACAGGGTCAGTGAAAAAGAGGAAGACCCTCAAGGAGATGGACTGACACAGTGGCTACAGCAATGGGCTCAAAAGTAGCCAACGGTTGTGAGGACGGCACAGTTCCAGGCAACGTTTCATTCTGTTGTACATGGGAGCACTGTGAGTATGAACAGGCTCAATGGCACCTAACCTCAAAGAGTGGAGGCAAGGTGGCCTGGCAGGAGGCCACTACACTTGGGCAGCAATAGTGTGTGCTTTTGCCTTGGGCGGTAGCAGCAGAGCACCAGGAGAAACGAATGCATTCAAGAGATGTGTGGAGCAGAATTGATAGAACCTGTCGATGTAGATGACCTCGGGGGCCCAGGGTTCCTCCAGACCTAGGCTTTGTGAAGTCTGAAGCATATATTATCTTGGTCCCCTCTTGAAGTGTAAGAGTATGAAATTAGAAATGAACAAGGATATTTCTTTTGAATGAGAAGATGAATCACAACAGAGTGCATAGTTTAAAAAGCAGTTAGAAATTCAGAAAAATAGCAAAATATTTTTATTACTGAACTGCTTAATTGATTATTTATTAATTCTAATAAATTAACCTCTATAAAATATTTTCCTTACTTTTTTTTGGCAGGAGATGCTTTGATTGATTTTGTAATATCGTGGTCTATAAAAGCAAAACCAAATTCACTGCCATCAAGTCGATTCTGACTCAGAGTGACCCCCATTGGGTTTACAAGGTGGTAAATCTTTACGGAAGTAGATTGCCTCATCTTCCTTCCACAGAGCAGCTGGTGGATTTGAGCTGCTAACCTTCTGGTTAGCAGCCAAATGCCTTAGGCACTACACCACCAGAGCTCCTGATCATGGTCTATAGAGAGAATAAAAAGATAGTTCAGTCTTTCCTCTAGCATGGTTGATCAATATTTGATTTTTCAGTATTGATAGTTGGGTGTATACAACATGAAACTTCACAGATGCAATAGTGTGTACTCCCGTAATGCAGCAATTCTGATAAATTTTATTCCACTTGCTTCCATCAAAGATGGCATTGAATACATGGCATCATCCCCAGAGGATGGGTAGAAGATCTCATGTATTGCATTCCAATGATACGCAATGTCTACACAAATATTTACAATAGAAATTCAGCTTTGTCCCCTCCTCAGCTTCACTTAGTTTCATCTCCTGGGTGACAGGATCACATCCACTGGCCTAAAGTTGGGTTCAAAGCCTCAGGCCTGGGAATAAAGCATGGCATGAGCAATATAAGACAGAAGAGGCCATTGCCAGTGGGCTGGGGTTCAGGGCTAAGCAACAGACCAGAAGGGAAGTTCAGAGGCCAAAACAGACATGTGGCATAAGATTTTGCTCACTTGGGAACGGAGTGGGTATGGAACAGGGAAAGCTGTGATTCAGGGTGCCTGCCTGTGAGCCCAGAGATCCACCCTTGGGGAGGCCCCGGACCCTGCGCCTTACTAGTAAGAGTGAGACTTTGAGACTCAGGCTGACATTGGTGTCTTGTCTCTTCCTCTGCTTAGGGACAAATCCCTGGCACCTCAAACTTCTCTCTTTCCTTATTACAGCTCTCAGTCTTCCCTTAACTTCTTTGCATTCTCTTCCTTCCAAAACCAGAAAACCCAACTCACTGCCAGCGAGTTGGACCCGACTCATAGCGACCCCTCCTTGGGCTTCCGAGGCAGTATCACTACGGAAGTAGATTACCCCATCTTCCTTCCAAGGCATGGCTGGTGGGTTTGAACCCCCAGCCTTCGGGTTAGCAGTCAAGTGCCTTAGGCACTCCGGAGTCTCTAGTCCAGGACTGTCAGCTGTCATAGACTCTCAGGATTGGATGGTTGTGATTAGTTCACCCACTTCTCCAAAAGCCTTGAACAGTGTTGGCAATGTTCTCGGTACTAGTGAAATGGAGTTGACTGGATCACAAGACGGTTCTGCCCAAAGGGGAACAGTTTTAAATGGGAGAAAATTTCCTAGTTCAAGGCTAAATCTGTCATCCTGGGGTTTTTCTAAGTCCTCAGTATGTGTTGAATAGAGCCTTCAAGAGTGAGGAGGGAACCAGTGTGCCCCTCCTCTCACGTGACAGCTCTTTGGGAATTGGAAGAGAGTGATCATGTCCCTTTGGGTCTGCACACATTCACGCTAAATATCCCAAGGTCTTTAAAATGCTTGTTGTATGTCTGTCACCTCTTCACTATCTGAGTGACCACCTTCCAGGCTTGTCCACTTAACAGGTGCTGCCTACGAATAATAGCACTGCCTTAGCTGTGCAGAGTAGGGCAGAGCCAGCCTATCTGTGGTTCTGGACACTGAACTTTGATTAATGCAGTCTGTGGTCAGATTAGTCCTTCCAGCAGTCACACGGCATTCCTTACTCCAGTTGAATTTGCAGAGGACTAAAATCCCTGTTGTCTTGGCACTTGCCCTTGCTAAGCCACCTCTCTCTCTTCTATCCTTGTGGAGTTGAGATTCTGGAATTACCATTATGTTTATCCTTCAGAATCAGACTTGGGCCCAGTATTTGCATTTGGTGAGATCTTTGGACAACTGTACTGTACCACGACTGTCGTCCTTGATTTTGACCTGCAGGCCATTCACAGATTCCTTTGGCAAATGTGTAGAGCAAGCAGGGTGTAGGGCTGAGCTGCCATGCCTACACTCTTTGATCCATCTGACTAAACCACCATGAGTTCACCCACACTTCCTCCTCTGATTAGAGTAAGAGTTATGGAGTGTGCTTGGCCTCTGCTAGGAACTTCTCAAGGCTTTTTATCAGTTTATTTTTGTTACAGTCTTATAGAGTAGGTTTTATTATCATCCTCATTTTTCATATGACAAAACTGAGATCCCAGGAGATTGCAATTAAGCTGATTTTATCTTCATCCGGTTAGTTTTAGTTTACAGAGGGCTTTGGCTGAATCCTCTGATCCTGGGAGCACTTTTCTCCTTCGCCACTAGATGGTACCTCTGAGTATGTCTCATTTCAAGAAGTTTTATTCCAAGAGCATTTACACTAGATGGCAGTCCAGCCATTTCCCCCTGAGGCTACCCTGCTCCTAGAATGTGTAGACGCAGAGGTCTAGGTACCTCTGGTAGAGAAAGCGCTCCAAGAAACTCGTCAACGCTCACCTCTGTTGGAACTCTCAGTTCTATTATGATTAATTTTTTTTGTGTGTGTATTGTATTGTACATGCCCGATGTAATGATTCTGAGCCAAATTCAGGATTCAATTTAGATCTTATTAAATGGGTGCCTCTTGGCAGAAGAAATCAGAGACTGATTAGCACATGGAGCCTGCATCCTGGGTCTGTCCTTTGCCATTGTGATTGGAGATTGGGGCTCCTCCACAATGGGGGAGGGGGTGAATTTTCCTACTTAGGTCAACTGTGTGATCTTGGGGTAGTTACTTGCTTCCAGAGGGTAAAAAATATGTCCTTGAATACATGTCTATTGAAGCCAGGAAACTAGACCATGACTCCCTTGTTTCAGCTAACATTCATCTCTTTGGTTTTCTGGGATGGGCATTCACTTTAAAAAAAAAAAAAAAAAAGAGGCCTCTGATGTCCTCTCTCCTCCATGCTCAGTTCTCACTTTATTATGTTACCCTAGTTGAGATAAGCAATGTCAACCGGTCCTTGAGATAGGACCACATTTCCTTTTCACAATCTGGAAGGCTAACTGTCTCATCCATCAGCTTCCAAGTAGCATCCAGGTTGGCTCTGGAAAGAAGTCCTAAGACCTGGCTTTAGGCTGAATCTCAACCCTTACTCATTGTGTGTTCCTGGATTTGCAATGGTACTTCTTTCAGTTTTATGAATTAGTGGCAGCTACATTCTGCTCCCACTACCCACCTGTGTGTTTGTCATACTGTGATGACTTGTATGTTTCTGTGATGGTAGAAACTATACCACGGGCTAACCACACACTAGCAGGGTCATCTATGGTGGACAGGTTTCAGCAGATTAAGACAGACTTGGAAGAAGGGCCTGGTGATCTACTTCTGAAAATCAGCCAGTGAATACCCTGTGGGTCCCAACAAAGTACTGTCCAGATATAGTGCTCGAAGATGAGCCCCCTAGGTTGGAAGGCACCTAAAACACACAGAAGCCTCAACAATGGATTTGAGCATGCTGACAATCATGAAGATAGTGCAGGACCAGCAACATTTTATTCCATTGGTCCTTGGGTTGCCAAGGAGTCAGAGCCAAGTTGGTGGCAACTAATAACAACACATTCTGCTTATTCCCATCCAATTAGGCTTTATGCTGATGAGAGTGTTTCTTTTATCCCACCCTTTTCAGCTTGACTATAAACCAGAAATGGCTCTATAAGCACCCAGTATCTGTTTTGACAAAAACCAACATGTATAATCACCCAGAACGCTCCTTGAAAGCAAGAATGGCCAGATTTTGTCTCACCTACTTTGGTCATGTTATCAGAAGGAACCATTCCCTGGAGAAGGATATAATTCTTGGTAAAGTGGAGGGTCAATGAAAAAGGGGAAGGCTCTCAACAAGGTTGATTGACACAGTGGCTGCAACAATGGGCTCAAGGATCATGAGGCTGGCACAGGACTGGGCAGTGTTTCATTCTGTTGTACATAAGGTCACTATGAGTTGGAGATGACTCAACGGCATCTAACAACAAGAACAAGAACAAGAACAAGAACAACACAACCACCCATTAAGAGTGTAGAAATTCACACACACACACACACACACACACACACTTTTCTTCATGGGAGGGGAGAGTTATGCAATTATAATGTCTAAATTTTGGAGAGTTTTCAAAAAGTTTTTTCACATCTCCTACTTCATTTGATCCTCTTCCAAATCCTGTGTGAAGTAAGGTATGGAGCCATTACCATCCCAATTTAAAGATAAGGAATGTGAGGCTTAGAAAAGAGAAGGGACTATTCCAGGGTCCCAAAGCTTTGGGGTGGTAGGACAAGGATGTAAGCCCAGGTCTCTCAGCTGTGAGTCTGGTACCATTAGGCCAGGCCCTGCCTGTGACATTGGGGTTCATGGCATGAGCTGGAACCCAGCCCCCTTTGACTAATGATGGAGCTTAGAATGGACTGTAGTGGGGGTCCTGTGACATTTGCTATTTTTCAGGCACTTGACCTAAACTACAGAAAAGGGAAAAACTAAGTACTTAAGATCACATGAACAATCGCCTAAATAGAAAATTGAGGAGAGAATGAATTCATTCTAACCTCAGTCCACGCTTGCAACAAAGCCTCCTTCTGCTTAGGTAAGAGCCAATTCCTTAGGGGGAAAAAATAAAAAAAGGGAGCCTTTGTTCTTCTAAAAAGAACCAAGTCCATTTGCAAAGGTTGTGCGTTTTTATTAAAATTCTAGGTACAAAAAGCAAGAAATGATTACACTTTAAAAACAAAGCTCCCCTTCGTGTGGAGCAAATGGGAATCCTTTGATTCAGTCTACTATTTCTATTCCAGGTATGGTTACGTGGTTTTTCGGTTTTCTTAAAATTATTTTTTAAGAAATAAAAATGGAAAATATCCAATGCTTTTAAATACCACCTTTCTCCTTCTCAGTTTGCTTGCTTATTATTAATACAGTTTGAATGGAATCTTGCTTTGATATGGAAGTTTATTTTTAAAAGAACCATGGATAATCTGTTACTATAGCAATAATTTCTCACTCTGAAGCAATTTAATCTTAAAGCAATATGGAACTTTAAATGTCAAGGTAGTCCATATTTAGAATGAATGCTGCCCTTGACTGTGCCAATAACGAAGGTGTTCGTGATGCGGAGAATGGTGGTTTTTGGATTTTGTTGTTTGTATCTGTCTCTTACTTACATCTATCTACCCTATCATCTATCTGTGGGAGCTCAGATGGCATAGTGCCTAAAGCATTTGACTGCTAACCAGAAGGCTGATGGTTCAAACCCACTAGCCACTCCTCAGAAGGAAGACTGGCAATCTACTTTCATAGAGATACCAGCTCAGAAACCCAAGGAAGGGTTGCTATGAGTTGGATCCATCTCGACGGCAGTGATTTTTTTTTTTTAAATCATCTATCTACATAATCAGCTGAAATGAGACCTATAACTGAGACATATCCTAAATTAAAGCCATCATGGATCTGGATGACATTCTTTCTTTATTTGTCAGGATACAAGATCCTGACTTTGGCCATGGGGACCTGTGGATCTGACCCCTATTGCCTACCTACCCACCCCTTTATCCCCTATTCTCATCCTTTTCTCTCTACAAAAACAACAACCGGTTGCCCTAGAGTTCATTCCCAATCATGGTGACACCGTGTATGTCAGAGCACAAATGTGCTCGATAGGGTTTTCAAGGCTGTGATCTTTTGGAAGTAGATCACTAGGCCTCTCTTCTGAGGTCTCTCTGGGTAGGTTTAAACTGTCAGCCTTTCAGTTAGCAACAAGCTGCTCTAAACCAAAAAAACCAAACTCACTGCTGTTGAGTCCATAGTGACCCCTCCTTGGGTTTCTGAGGCAGTATCACTATGGAAGTAGATTGAAGCTGCTCAAGCTACACTAAAATCATTTTGGTTCCTGAAACAGCCATGCTATTTATTTTTTTAGGGTCTTTACACATGCTGATTCCTTGCCTGAAATCTGGCCCACTCTGCTGCCATCTTCACCCAGTGAATTCTTACTTGTTCTTGACTTAAATTCTACTTTTACTTGAGCTTAAATCTTAGCTCAAGGTTATCTCCTAGGAGAAGCTTTCCCTAAAACCCAGATTAGGTGACACCCCTTGTTATATATTCCCATATCACTCAGTGTGCCTGTCTTAGTTCTCTTGTGCGGCTATAACAGAAATACCACAAGTGAATGGTTTCAACAAAGAGAAATTTATTCTCTTACAGTTTAATAGCTAGAAGTCCAAGTTCAGAGTGCCAGCTTTAGGGGCTGGGTGGAAACTCCTAGATCTTAGGCTGCAGTTCTGCCTTCCAGGGCTACTGGAACAAGCCAGAGGCTTCTCCTGACTCACACAGCTGCTGGCTGCTAAGGCTGATAAATCAAGATTGGCAGGTAAAATGGCTAATTGTTGGCTCACAGGCTCTGAAGACAACAATCCCAAGATCAGTAGGCAACATGGCAGGCCACTTATTCAAGTCCAGGATCTTTTCTATAAATACTGGAAGCAGGCCACACCTTGAAGGCAACTCTCCTTCAATTGATAACTGCTCACAGTGGATTCCACCATGTAAGTGATTACACAATGTCTAATCTCATCATGGGGAATAACTACATCACAACTGTCAAGCCACTCAAAATCACAGCCCAGCCAAATTGATACACAACTTTAACTACCACAATGCCTCATGACATAAAACTCATGACAATTGAGCTTGCCTATTCTTTGTCTATCTGCTTGGCTAGTCTGAGCTCAATGATGTTAAGAATCTGTCTTATCATGGTATTTCCAGTGCCCACCTCAGAGTGAGTAGTTACATTGTGTTGCATGAGTGAATGAATTGCAGGCATCTTAGATAGTAGAAAGGAGCCCTGGTGGGGCAGTATTTAAAACACTTGGCTGCTAACTGAAGGGTTGGTGGTATGAACTCACCAGCCACTCTTTGGGAGAAAGATATGGCAGCCTACTTTTGTAAAGATTTACAACATTGGAAACTCTATGAGACAATTCTATTTTTTCCTCTTGGGTTGCTATGAGTTGAATAGACTCAGAGGCAGTGCATTTGGGCTTTGATTTCAGGTGGTAGAAAATCAAGGCTTCTATATTTAGATTCAAAGAATTGCTTTAAGAAAAGTCATTTCTGAAAGTGGTGGCTTTTATTTTTAATGTGTCACTTAGTTACTCCTGCCAGGGATGACAAAACGACAGGATCCAGGTAGGATCCAGGCAAGGGGAGGGCAGAGAGGTTTTGAATAGCTAAAGGAGAAAAACTTGTCTGTCACTTTGTCATACTGTGTTGGCTTGCATGTTGCTATGAGGTTTCAGGCTGTGCCATTGGTGTTTCACATGCCAGCAGGGTTGCACATGGTGCACAGGTTTCAACACAGTTTACAGACTAAGACAGACTAGGAAGAAGGAAGAGGCCATCCCCTTGTCAAAGAATTGAACATGGAAAACCTTATGAACTGCAGAGAAACACTGTCTGATATGTTACGGGGCAACTTCATGAGTAGCCCAGAAACATTTCTGATACAGTGCAGAAAGATGAGCCCCTTAGGTTGGAAGGCACTCACAATGACTGGGAAAGAGCTGCCTCATCAGAATAGAACCAACCTTAATGATATGGATAAAGTAAAGCTTTCAGGACCTCCATTTGCTGATGTGGCATGACTTAAATTGAGGAGAAACAGCTACAACCATCCATTAATAATCAGCACATGGAATGTATGACGTTTGAATCTAGGAAAATTGGAAGTTGTCAGAAATGAAATGAAACGCAAAAAGATAGACATCCTAGGCATTAGTGAGCTGAAATGGACCAGTTTGGGCCATTTTGAATCAGTTAACCATATGATCTTCTATGCTGGGAATGACAATTTGAAGAGGAATGGCATGGCATTCATCATCATAAAGGAAGTTTCAAGATCTGTCCTGAAGTACAATGCTGTCAGTGATAGGATAATATCCATATGCCTACAAGGAAGACCCATTAGTACTACAATTATT
>NW_006922432.1:338786-339557 GCF_000298275.1 Orycteropus afer afer
GAAATCAGATTGATGACATCTATGGCAAGAGGAAATGGAAAAGCTCAATATCTTCAGCCAAAACAAGGCCAGGAGCTGATTGTGGAACAGACCATCAACCGCTCATATGCAATTTCAACTTGAAGTTGAAAACAATTAAAACAGGTCCCCAAGAGCCAAAATATGATCTTGAATATATCCCTCATGAAGTGAAAGACCATCTAAAGAATAATTTTGATGCATTGAACACCAATGACTGAACACCAGAAGAATTGTGGGATGACATCAAGAGCATCATCTATGAAGAAAGCAAGAGGTCATTAAAAATATAAGAAAGAAAGAAAAGACCACAATGGATGTCAGAAGCAACTCTGAAACTTGCCCTTGAGAGAAGAGTGGCTAAAGCAAATGGAAGAAACGACAAGATAAAAGAGCTGAACAGAAGATTTCAAAGAGCAGCTAGAGCAAACAAAGCCAATGACTATAATGAAATGTGCAAAGTCCTGGGGTTAGAAAACCAAAAGGGAAGAACACGCTCAGCATTTCTCAAGCTGAAAGAACTGACGAAAAAATTTAAGCCTTGAGTTGCAATAGTGAGAGATTCTACGGGCAAAATATTGAATGATGCAGGAAGCATCAAAAGAAGATGGAAGTAATACACAAAGTCACTGTACCAAAAAGAACTGGTCAATCTTCATCCATTTCAGGAGATGGCATATGATCAAGAACCAATGGTACTGAAGGAAGAAGTCGAAGCTGCACTGAAGGAATTGGCAAAGAACAAGGCTCCAG
>NW_006922432.1:341331-352846 GCF_000298275.1 Orycteropus afer afer
ATCTGTCCTGGAGGAAGTGCAGCTGAATGCTCCTTGGAAGCGAGAATGGCCAGACTTTGTCTCACCTACTTTGGTCATGTTGTCAGAAGGGACCATTCCCTGGAGAAGGATGTCATGCTTGGTAATGTGGACGCTTGACGAAAGTGAGTAAGCCCCTCAACGAATTGGATTGACACAGTGGCTGCGGTGATGGGCTCAAGTATAGCAGGGATCATGGAGCTGGCGTGGGACTGGGCAGTGTTTTGTTCTGCTGTGCATGGGGTCGTTATGAGTCGGAGACAATTTGACAGCACCTAACAACAAAAACAAGTTCCTGATGAACTAGGACAAGGAATACAACGAATTTTTAACACAGGAATTAAACTATATATGTGTAAATGTCTGCTGATTATCCCAAATAGTCTCTTTGAGAAGATGCATTTAGATTGTCAGACACATGTTTTGTCCTTTGAAGAGTTTTAGTTTTGGAAATAGTGAAAAGTCATTTCAGAGCATTCAATATATTCATTGATTCATTCAACAAATTCCCCCCCCCCTTTTTTTTTTGTCAGAGATAAGGTGTGACTAGTAAAGAACGAGGCCAATTTCCTTGTGTGACTCGTAAACGACTCAGAAAGCAATTCCAAAAGTTACTTCTTTAAAGAGAGGCACGGAGATTTCATTTTGCTCATTCTCAAAGTCATTGTACAGTGCAAACCTGGTGACTTGACTTTGTGAACAATCAAAACTTCTGAAAAGTTGTATATATATATCACTTGAGTATCTCATACTTTGGGTTATGTTTTTCACCCAAGACATAGCAGGCCTTTGGATGGCCTGTGAGCGCAGGCAGGGGGGATGGGAGGGGCCTCCAGTGCTTCAGTCATCAGGCTGGTTTGCTGCTGTCCCGCCTCACCCCTGGTCCTAGGCCTCTGCTGCTCTCCTCCCCAGAACCCGTGCTTTACCTGCTGCGACTGCCTGTTGGCATCCACAGGTACGTCAATCACGGTGTGCGCTTCCCTTCTCCTCACCCCCAGTGGTCTGTCCCACCAATTCACTTCTATGAAGCTTGCCACTGAGATCAAGGAAGATCCTGGAGGGAGTACCCGGACAGCGCAAATGTTCATGCACTTGGCTGCTAACTGAAAGGTTCGCGATAAAATCCACTTAGAGATGCCGCGGAAGAAGGACCTCGTGATTCCCTTCTGAGAGAAGGGCCATTGCAAACCCTATTCAGCACACTTCTCCTCTCACACATGAATTTGCTATGAGGTGGAATTGACTTGCTTGCAATTGGTTTGTTTTTTGTTTATGTTATACTAAAAGCATCTTCAAGCTTCTTTCTGTTCGTGGGCCCAGTTTGTGATGCCTACTTTAATGTTACGGAATATTTGAGCTAGTTAGAATCCTTAGAGAAATGTTAGTGTATCTTAGTTTTTAGTATGGAAATCAAGATCTGGTACACTGAATTTGAGTAAACGTGGTAGATCTGGGAGACTCTTAAATAGAGGTTTCCTGGACTTTCTATTCATGTTCTTCTACCTCAGTTATTCACAGGCTTGCTGCAGCTTTCCGCCTTGCTTCTCTTAAGTACCATGCTTGTTAATATACTGTGTGCCTACGAAGCTCCTTCCGCCTCCACATTCGAAACCAACCAATACACTGAAGCTTTTGAGGTTAAGCTAGTGTTTGCAATTCAGGGAGCAGCAATCTTAGCACTTGACTTGAAAATGCACACTGCCAAGAAAATGTTCAGCGTCATGAGTCATGCATGTGCAGCTAGGGCCAAGTAACTAGGCCCCAATATACACTTTCCAAGAAGAGTTCATTCACTTTGCAGGATCCCTCTTGGTGTCCCTTCTACTCTTTGGTTCTGTGATATTTTGTATCTTTACTTATACAAGCATTGGTCTAAAACCCTTTCTCGACTCCTATCCTAATTACTCAAATATACAGTTATTTTTATAACACATAATTAATTGAGATATGTTTAACTGCATATACATTTAGTTTAAAAAAATCCTCTTTGGTATTTAGATGTGCTCTTGCAAGTCATGAGGATCCTCTAAGATGCAGAAGAGGTCTCTGAGTAGAAGGGACCACATTGAGTCACGAATGCACCATTGATCACGTGGGAGTCTTTGTGCCCTGGATGAAAATATTTTAAGCTAAATGAAGTATGTCCTGTGGCCCAACTGGCTGTTCACAGAAGCCCTGACTCAGAAATGTGTGACATCACATGAGAAAATTACATAGGCTCGGGCCTTCCAGAGCAGACAGGCGTTAAGCATTATGATAATGACACTCTACCTATTGTGAAAATGGCACCCCGAGGGTCTGAGAGTGACTCTCTAACAGGGGTGAAAGGAGACCTCAAGGCTTAGAACTCACAACGAAATATTTTAAGTGTTTTAAATGAAGGTAAAAAAAATCTGTCTCCTTGATATATGCTAACAGTCATTACTGCAAAAACACCAAACCGTGTCTCCATAGTTTTTATTCAGCATATGTCTATATGCTTGTGGATATAAGTTGGATAATCTATGCAGTGCTACCAAAGGTATCTCTTAAAGCAGTAAGTACACTCATAACTTGCTCAAAACGTTTTGGAGATTTACAAATGACATACAGATTTTTTCACTATCCCTTGGCCAAGGATCTATCACCTTCCACTGTCTAAACTCTTACTCTTGCCTGGCGTACCTGTCTTTATTAAGTCCTGACTGTCTTTTAAGGCCCACCAGAAATTCCATCCCCAAGAAGCTTTCCAAGATCCTTGTTGTTGTTTGCCGTCGAGTCGGCCCTGACTCATAGCGACCCCTCCTTGGGTTTCCGAGGCAGTATCACTACGGTAGTAGATTGCCCAATCTTCCTTCCGAGGAGTGGCTGGTGGGTTTGAACCGCCAGCCTTCTGGTTAGCAGTCAAGTGCCGTAGGCACTATGCTACCAGAGCTCCTTCCAAGATCCTTATAAAGATCCTTATCAAGAGTGAATACCACAACCTCCTTTGTAATATTCTGAGAGAACTTGTAATTATAGCAAGCAAAATGGTAGACTATGGACCATGCCAAAGCAAAAACAACCAAACAAACAAATTCACTACTCCATGTTATAAAAAAGTTTTGTCTTGACATCTTAATTCCAGATGTTTGGGTAGCATCTTTGGTCTTGTTGCAAAGCTATTTTGGTGCAGGTGTATGGTTGCTCTGTGGAATGAATCATTGGTCCAGCTAGCCTTGTGATAAAGATCTTGATTGAGATTGGCTCTGGAAGTCAGCCATCCTAGCTTTGACCCTGCAATGAGTCCTGTCATTTGCTTAGAACATGCTTCTGTCTTCTTCTTCCTGCTCCTGTTCGTTTCCCCAACATAAACTATATGCCTCTTCTTCAGTGTTTGTGAGGCTTAGTTTTTTTTTAGGTTATAGTCAATGAAATAGGTCCTCTTTTATCCTAATTGGGGAATCAAATGATCACATTGAAGCTTATTTATTTTTCAAAATTTTCTTTGTTTGTGCCATTTATTAACATGGCTGAAGCTTTTGGGTCACTTAGATATGGCAGATGCTTATGAAAAATGAGGGTAATGAAATCTGAAGATTTGATAAGTGAAGAGATTACTGTAATTTCTCTTTGGTTCTATCTATGGAGAATTATGGAAGCAGCGCTTTTAGATAAGGCTTACACTATATTCCCATTACACTATAATGACCTTAAAATATTACACAGACATTTTTGGGCAAGGACAATTGTCCTTGCTTCATTACAATTTTATTAAATATCAGTACTGTCAGAGAAGCACTTATTGAATGGAAGAATAAGAACGTCGGGAAATCCATTCTTCCATAAAAGCAATGAGGACACTGACAAAAATTGACAAAACCAACTTTTTCAGAAATTAAATGAAGGCTTGCAACAATCTGGGGAGTTTTTTTTCCCCAAGAAAAATGGTTGTATTGTGGCAAGTAATGCTCTGCAGCATTTTAACTTGTCTTATTCCCACCACCTCTCCCCAGACTGATGGTAGTTTTGAATACTAGCAGCCTTGTAACCACCCACCCAATGCACTGGTCTCAAGTTTATTTCAACTCATAACAACCCTATAGGACAGGGTAGAACTACTAACAGAGTTTCCAAGGCTTTTAGTCTTTATGAAAGCAGACTGCCTCATCTTTCTCCCAAGGAGCAGCTGGTGGATTTGGTCTACCAACCTTTTGGGTAGCAGTCAAATGCTTTGACCACTACGCCACACAGTACCTTTGAAAACTAGCAGCCTAGTGACTACTAGAGAGGGAGAAGAGGTCTGAAGCTCTCCCAAAATCTCCATCCCTGAGCATTTTAATTGCTTGATCCATCTACCAAAAAACAAAAAAGCAAACCTGTTGCCAGCAAGTTGATTCCAACTCGTGACAAGCCCAGGTGTTACAAAGAACTGCTCCATAGGGTTTTCTTGGTGGTGATCCTTACAAGAGCAAATTGCTAGGTTTTTCTTCTGTAGTAGTGCTGGGGGGTGGGGGTGGGTGTTGACTCACACCAACCTTTAGGAGAGCAGCCATCACAAACCACTTGTACCAAGGTCCCTGGAAAAGCTCCATTCTCAGGGCTGTGTTTATTTGACCTGACTAGAAGATCTCCCAGGGTGAACAGGCTAATCCTCTTATGCCATCACAGAAGACTGTCATCGGCAATTGTTTAATGCCGCACCTGTCTCAGGTTACAGTAGTAGTTAGGAAAACAATACAAAATCCAAACCAAACCCATTGCTGTCCAGCCAATTTTGACTCCTAGTGACCCTATAGGTCCATATAGGACCCTTCTAGACTACAGGACAGAGTAGAACTGCCCCACAGGTTTTCTAAGGCTGTCAATCTTTATAGAAGCAGATTGCCAAATCTATGTCCTGCAGAGCCACTGGGGGGTTTGAATCACTGACCTTTGGGTTAGCAGCCAAGTGTTTAACCACTGTGCCACCAGGAAAATAAGAGAATGGCCAAAAAGCTTACAACCAAGCAAGTGATGTCCATAGGGGCTTTGAAAAGCTCTAACATATTGGTCTTCATGACAAGTGTCATATAATTTAAATAATCATTACATTTATGACAAAAAAAAAATACAATACATATGTGGTAAACTGAAAAACTGGGACTTCTTAACACATGCCTTGGGACACCAAATCTCATGCTTAGACAAGCTTAGACTTGAGAGAAACCTCAAGGATAGTCTAGAACAACTTTTTTCTCTTGTGCTCAGGGAGAAATGAAGACTAGAGGGAGGAAATGAGTTAAAAGTCCACAGAGAGCAGCAGATTCAAAACTAAAACTCAGGTTCTCCTGATCCAGAAGAAACTTGGCATTATGGGATGATCTGTGAAGTCACATAGAAGTGTTGTACTAGTTGTGTGATCTTGGGCAAGGCATTCAGCCTACCTGAGCAGCATTTTCCTCAGCTCTAAATTAGGAATTCCTTCATTTGTTTCATTCATGCTAATACCTTTCATGTCCCAGGTACACTAAGAACAGAATGGTTGCTAAGATTTGCAAGTTTGCAAGGAAGGTAAAATGTTCACTCCTTATGAATGTTCTTCCTTACTTTATGACTTAGTCTCTTAATGCTGCCATAACAGAAACACCACAAGTGGGGGGCTTTAAAACACACACACATTTTTCCTCAAAGTTCAGGAGGTTGGAAGTCTAAATTTCAGGAGTGGTTCTAGAGGGAGGTCCTTCCTTCTTTATTTCAGCGTCCTTGGAGTTCCTGGCCTTGTAGATGCATCTGTCCCTATCCTCTGTCTTCCTCTTTTCCTGTGTGTATACTTTTATATCTATTCTGGTCTTTTTGTAATTCAGAAGTGATTCCATTTAAGACCCATGGTGGCATGACCTCATTAACATAACAAAAGAAAAACTATTTCCAACAAGTTCGTAGGTACAGGAGTTCAGGTTTGAACACATATTTGGGAGGGACTTCACTCAATCCATGACACTCTACATCAGCTAGTTTCCCGTAATCACAATAGACATGAGAAAGCTAGCAGTGGCTATATGATCTCCTCATTTTACAGTCAGGATGCTCTTCAAAGGTCAGCAAAGGCATCAGGATAAGTGGAAAATAAAAACCAGTGAAAAGTAGAGGCCTTTGTTGATGGTTCTCAAACCTAGCTGCTCATGGACTGCATTTGGGAGCTTTTTTTTTTTTTTTTTTTTTAAGTAGTGATGCCTGGACCTCACCATTGGAAGATCTTATGTACTTGTTAGAGGTGCAGGAGCAGCAACATCGGTGTTTTTGAAAAGCCTCATCAGATGATTCTAATTTGTAGGTGGGATGAGCACCCAGTGGGGTAGAGTGAGTCCTGTGAGTTTTCAATGGGCTGCATCTGTTGACAGCTTTTCTGTGGGTTACATGGCTGGGTAGGATGAAGAGGTTGAAGGGTCCAGTAGGGCAGCCCCCTGGAACAGTTCTATTACTGTGTTACTAAGCTCAGCTGTGATCTTAGTCAGTCCTGGCTGAGCCTCTTCATTTTTACTGCTTTTCATTCCAAACATAAAAGCATTCCAGTTGGGTGGGGGTGGTATGAAACTCAGAAAAAAGCTCTTGGCAAAGTGAACATGACGTCCTGCTATTTCCATGGCTGCTTTGAGTTTGGTTTTGAGATTGACACCCCCCTGGGGATTTCTAAAAAACACCATGACACATTAAAATCTCAGTATATCATAGCATTTTGAGTATCTTCTTCAAATATTTGTTTTTTTGAAAACAACCAAGGATTATCTGTATTTTGTCTTAATTAATCCATGAAGAAAGTGGGACTCAGACAGGGTCATTGGAAACCTAGTCTAACTCCTTTTGCTAAGTTTTAACTCTGTTATGTCCAGGAGATGTCTACTAGGAGTAGTGATGAAACTTCTATTGATCAGAAAGTTCTGAGTACTAGGGGAGGGGAGGAGATAGAGGGCAAGGGACCTGTGTTGATCTAGGAACAGCAGAATGAGCAAAACAAAGGGTTTGTGTTATCAGGGTATTTTATTGCAGTTGTAGGGTGTCAACCTGGGCTTGTTTTCTTTGTATTCATCAACTACCTTGCAACTATCACCCCCCCCACACACACACACACATACTGGCTTCCTCAGCACCATCAGATCCATCACAGTTCCTAATAGTTCTTGACAAGAAGGGAGATTATATACCTCAATTACCTCCACCTCCTCATCCTGTCCACCTATAAAACCCATTGCCCTTGAGTTGGACCTGACTCATAGCGACCCCTCCTTGGGTTTTCGAGGCAGTATCACTAAGGAAGTAGATTGCCCAACCTTCCTTCATTGGCAATTGTTTAATGCTGCACGAGGAGTGGCTGGTGGGTTTGAACCACCAGCCTTCTGATTAGCAGTGTCTGAGGAAAAAGGTGGTTTCCCAAAATTAGGGGATGCAGTCAGCAAAGTATTCTTGGCCTTCTCTCTCATTCCTCCCCATATTTACCTTTGCTATCTAGAAGATTTGGGCCAAGGAAAATCCCGAAGCGAGCATCCCACCTTCCATGGATTTGTCCTATTTGGTGCAAGAGGGTACTTGGGGTCGGTCTGGTCTTTCTCTGGACAATAAGTCCTACCTTCTGCACCCTGACCCTCTGGCCTGGATCCTGCTATGTGTGGACAGGTCTCTGGACAATAGGGCACCATTTCTGAGCATAGACTGCTTCATGAATCTTCCTGCTTTTGTCTTCACTCCTCCACCTGAATGCAAACTACAGAACTGGCTATTGTCTACATAAGACATTATGACAGAGCTTGCTACACCCCATCAGATACAGTAGCCAGTCCCTGGTCCCTCTGAAACTCACTTGATTGTGCCTTTTTCTGTGTGCTTTTCCTCACTGTGCCAGCTCTATTGGTGCCATCAAGCCCGAGTCTTTCTGAACTCTCACATGACATCACCACCGCCCATCTGTCAGTTTGTCAGACTGTGGTGACTTGCATGTTGCTGTGAGGCTGGAAGCCACGCCACCAGTATTTCAAAAACCAGCAGGATCATCCATTCAGACAGGATTCAGTGGAGCTTCCAGACTGAGCCAGACTAGGAAGAAAGACCTGGTGATCCACATCCAAAATTTAGCCAATGAAAACCCTATGAATCACAACAGAATATTGTCTGATATAGTGCTGAAAAGGAGCTCTGGTAGCAACCAGCAGGTTGGCAGTTCAAAGCCACCAGCCACTCCATGGAAGAAAGACTGAGCAATCTACTTCCATGAAGATTTACCACCTCAGAAACAGAAACCCAAAGGGGGTTGCTATGACTCAAAATTGACTCGATGGCAGTGGAGACTTTTTTTTTTTTTGGTGTAGTGCTGAAAGATGAGCTCCTCAGGTTGGAAGGCACTCAAAATACACAGTGGCTATCATAGTGGAACTAAGAAGCTCTTCTGGTGTCGTGGTTAAAGCATTTGGCTGCTAACCAAAAGGTCGGCACTTTGAACCCACCAGCTGCACTGTAGGAGAAAGATGAGGCAGTCTGCTTCTGTGAAAATTGACAGCCTTGGAAACCCTATGGGGCAGTTCTTCTCTGTCCTCTAGGGGTGCTGTGGGTAAGAATTCATGTGATGGCAACAGGTGGGTAACAATGGACTCAAACCCACCAATGATTGTGAAGATTATGTAGGACTGGGCACCATTTCGTTCTCTTGTACATGGGATTGCCATGAGTCCAAGCCAACTCAACCGTAAGTAGCAATAACAACACATGTCACTGGCTCCCACCTTATGAAGTAGCGACTTCAGCCCTTGGTTGTTTCATATGGGGTTTTCTTGGAATCTACACGACAAGGAAAGACACTCAAAATGCACACTGGTTGCAACAATGGACTTGAGCATACCAAGGGTCATGATAATGGCACAGACTGGGCAACATTTTTTTCTGTTGTACATAGACTTGCCATGAGTGAGTCAGAGCTGATTGCCCAACTGACAAGAACATAACTGTATGATATCAATGAAGGACTATATGGCTTGGCTTACTCTGGATAACCTCTGTTACCCAACACACCTTACGCCTAGCACACCTTGAGCTCGTACACTCAGTTAGCCTCAGGAAATCTTATATTAGCAGCTTCAAACACTTGAGACCTTTGTTTTTCTACTAGGCTTTGGATAATTTGAATTAACTTGCTGTCCTAGGAAAGACTTTTTTCCCCCAATCTCCTTTTTACCTGCACACCTGGACACTGACAAGTTATCCTATTACCTTACAGGCAAAATAGAACCTGTGTCTCTTGCTCCCAGCCACCACCTACTTCTCTATTGCTATCTGGGTCTGGAATTTGCAAATGTTGGCTTTATGCATGAACTATATATAATTTTCTCTTCAGTTATTGTTTCTCCTTGGTCCATGTCCATGTGATTTTTGATTCTTCATCGTGTTTTCCTCATAAGACTCATAAGTTGGAATATACATATATATATATATATATATATATATATATATATTATATATAGTACATTTATATTTTAACAAAGTACCAAAAATGCCTTTGGCTTCTAGATGCTATATAAGGAAAACATGCAATGTTATGACTGTTTCATTTTCATCCCCTTCTTGTTAAAGCTATTTTTCTTTTAGAAACTCACAGCAAGAGTGGGCAGCTAGGGAAGGGTGAAATCTGCTGCTGGTAAAGAACATTCCCAAGACCTTTCAAATAATATTTATTTTATTTGAAATAAACTGTAAATCAGTTGCATTTAATGAGAGATTCATGATTTTGTACTGATTGAGCCGCCTGCCGCACACTGAGCCCATTCTTTTCCTCTGGCCCATTTGAATGATTGGGAAAACCCACTGCCATCAAGTCAACTCTGACTCATAGCGACTCCCATTGGGTTTCCGAGGCAGTAAATCTTTACAGAAGTTGATTGCCCAGTCTTGGTTCTGCAGAGTGGCTGGTGGGTTTGAACCACCAACCTTCTGGTTAGCAATCAGATGCCTTAGGCACTGTGCTACCAGAGCTCCTATTGGGAGTGATCCTTAAATGACACCTGAAGGTGGGGTCACTTTATTAGCAAAGTTAGTCTGTAGGGATGTTACTACAAATATATTTGGCTTATTTCTGAACTATGGTCATTTTATCCTCAAAGAAAAACCAAGTAAAAAGGAAAGGAGAAGTGAAACATTAATTGTAGTGTCTGTGTGATTTTGTTATCTTCAGAGAAAAAGAGTTGGGGCAGTGTTGTCTAATGTAACTCTCTGTGATGATGGAAATGTTCTAGATCTGCTCTGTTCAAATGGTAGGGTTTCGTTCTGTTGTACATGGAGTCACTATGAGTAGGAACTGACTTGACGGCACCTAATGGCTGTATGTGGCTGTTGTTGTTAGGTGTCAGATCAGTTCCTACTCATAGTGACTCCATGTACAACAGAACGAAACACAGCCTGGTCCTGAGCCTCTTCATAATCATTGTCATGTTCGAGCCCATTGTTGCAGCCATTGTGCAGTCAATCTTCCTGAGGGTCTTCCTCTTTTTTGCTGACCCTCTAATTTACCAAGCACACTGTGCTTCTTCAGGGATTGGTCCCTGAAGGGATCATGTCCAAAGTGTGTGAGACAAAGTCTCACCATCCTCCCTTCTAAGGAGCATTCTTTTGTGTCTTCCAAAAGAGAGTTGTTCATTCTTCTGACAGAGTCCATGGAAGGCGTAACACGTGGCTACTGAGCACTTACAATGTGGATAGTGTGCCCGTGGGACTAACTTTTTAATTTATCTGATTTAAATAGCCATGTGTGGCTAGCGACCTCTTCATGAGACAATGTGATGTAAGAGGGTTGAACTCAGCATGACCAGCCTCCCTCAGCACTAACGAGTCTGGGTGTTAGTCCATTTCCTTTACTTCTTATAGATTCTGAGTTGCGAAATTTGTCCACCAAATCTGTTTCAGTGCATAGGGTCTTGGGATATGTGCTATTTCTGCAGATATGTAATTTTTACTCAGAATGACATTTACAATTTCCTCCTAGTAAGTAACTTGCTTGGTGTGAACAAGTAAGCGGAAGGGCTATAGGTACAGGGGAGGAGATAGAGAGGCATTTTTAATCTACCAAGATCTGAATACCAGTATCTCATATACTACTTCAAAAAAAATCATCAGATGAAATGGATCAATAAATCAGAGGCCTGCATCTAGTACAACATCCATCCCCTTCTTTCCCCTTGGCACCTTCCCTTCTCACTTACCTGCCCACAATACCCTACCTAGCCTCTTCCAGGAAGTCTGGTGACAGAAACTCCTTTTCTCCACTACCCATGCTGCCAATTCCATCCTTAAAAATGCCTCCTTTATGGTGCAACAGAATCTGTCTCTCAGAGTCTGCAGCTAAGGTTCCTATTTCTGCCCTCAGAGATAACACCAAATCCCCCAAAAAACAAACACACTACTGTCGGATGGGTCCCAACTCATAGCAACCACTCCTTGGGTTTCTGAGGTGGTATCTCTATGGAAGTAGATTGCCCAATCTTCCTTCCGAGGAGTGGCTGGTGGGTTTGAACCACCAGCC
>NW_006922432.1:353469-362539 GCF_000298275.1 Orycteropus afer afer
AAAAAAAAAAAAAAACAGAACAAAAAAAAGAGCATTTGGAAGCAATCAGCCCTAGGAAGCAATGGCCCTTGAGACCAGAAGAACTAGATGGTCCTGGCTACCAATGCCAACCACTCTGGAAAGGATCAAATCTGGAGATCCTTGATATAGTGGGAGGAAAAACATGTAGCAAAATCCAAAAACTCAATAATGACCAGAATTACTGGTTGGAAGAAGTCTGGTGAGACCCCCAATACTATGGCCCTGGAATACATTCTGCACCTAGAATAAAATTCACTCCTAGGGGCTGGCTCTCCGCACAATAGTTAAAAAATGTACATGCAGACCACTCAACCCAGGGAGATGCACCCACATACTCTATGGAAATGCATCCCTTGGAGCAATAGACCACAGGGCACCAGAGGAACAATATTCACATGGAGGTAATACAGGACATGAGGGGCACACTGGGAGGGTTACTGGGCAGAGAGGTGAGGAGACTGGGTTGGGGTTGGATATGGTAAATGGGGAGTGAAACTAAATGTGCACATAATATTGAATGTAAAACAAAGTCTTAAAATAAAAAAAACAATTAAGAAACAAAGGTAAATACTGTTATACACACAATCCTGAAATAACAATAATCAACAAATGGATACATAGATACTGAAACAGAACAGGATTGGGAAGGCAAATGGGACTACAGCCATGAATGCATATAGTTGTGATGGAAGATATTTGTACATATATATTTATATGTGCTTCAGATATATCCATGAATATAGTAGAGCATACAGGGGACAGAACCATGAAAACTTCTTAGCCCAAACATGAGTCACTGGGCCTGAGAGCTCAGGACTATAATCTTGGGGAACACTGAGGTCAATGGACATAACATAGTCCACAAAGACAATGTTCTACCTCCTACCTTGGTGAGTAGCGACTGAAGTCTTACTTGTCAGCAGCCATCTAAGGTACAACTATTGGTCTCTCTCCTTCTGCAGCAAAGAAGAGTGAAGAAAATCACTGATGGTAGAAACATTAATTAATGGATTAATGGACCACATGAAGCAGAAGAACTAAATGATGCCCTGGTGACCACTCTGAAAGGGAGCCCAATAGGAGGTCCTGGATAGAAAGGGAGAAAAACATGAAACAAAACTCAAAACCATAAAAAAAAAAGATCCGGCTACTGGTCTGAGAGAGACTGGTAGGACCCCCAGACTATGTCCTAAGACACCCTTCAGGCCTGGAACTGAACTCACCCAAGTGGCTCAACTTTCAGCCAAAAAAGATAGAGAGGTCTATAAGTCAAACAACAGCATCACAGAGGTACGCATTCCTTAGAACAGTCAACCAAAAGGGATAAAGTTCAGAAGGCAGGAAGGGATAGGGAAGAAGGGTGAATAGGAAATGTAAACACAGGGAGGAAATGGGAATGTGTTGTTCCATTATGGGGACTGCAATCAATGTCACACATTAAAAAACGTGTATGAATTGTTGAATAGAAAACCAATTTTCTCTGTAAACTCACCCAAAGGAAAAAAAAAGTTTTTTTTTTTTTTTTTAAAAAAAAGAATATTGTATAAATATATAAATGGAGATATACCCAGGTTGGATGCCTCTAGAAGAGAGGAAGCTGCACAGGAAGGATTTGCTTGCAAGTAGGAAAGATCAAAAACATCCTGAGTATGAAACTGTGGAGGAGGTGACTGTGTGATCATGTAGAAGCAGGACCAGATAATGAGTTCTATCAATTGGCCAAATCAATGGGTAGAAGTTAAAGGAAGGACAATTTTGGTTCAAAATGAAACTTTAAATTCTGATACCTCTAAAAACGTCCAGAAGTAGAATTCAATCATGTGAGATAATGGATTGCATGTCATTAGGGGCAGGCAAGTTAAGGCTGGATGGCATTTAAGAAGGATGTCAAAAATACTGGAGAGCAAGGGGCCTTTGTGGTTTCAGTTTCAGATGGTGTAAGCTCATCTTGAGTTAGACTGCATCATTTACATATTGAAGGGTTTCAATGCAAACACAAATATGCAGGCAGTTTCAGATTCTCAGCTATTTTCTTTACCAAGGTGCTATTACATTGTTTCATGCTGTATCTTTCCTTTCCTTCTTTCTTTAAAAGTTGAAGTTATGTTTTGGGAACAGGACACATGGAAAAACAGATAGATTCTGAACCACCAAACCAAACCAAACTCACTGCCGTTGAGTCAGATCTGACTCACAGAGACCCCTCCTTGGGTTCCCGAGGTGGTATCACTTTGGAAGTGGGTTGCCCAATCTTCCTTCCGAGGAGTGGCTGGTGGGTTTGAACAGCAAGCCTTCTGGTTAGCAGTCAAATGCCTTAGACACTATACCACTAGAGACGTTAAGAGCAGGAGATTTGCTCTTGCCCTGGGTCCATCAGTTATTAACTATGTGACCTTGGGTCAGTCACCTCACTTCTCAGAACATTAGTCATCTTGCCCTTAGTTGTTTAATATGGGTAATAATTATATTTAAATTATATATGATTGTGAGGATTAAATGAAACATATAAAGCAATTAGGTCAGTGCCTGCCACACAGTAAATGTTCAATAAAAGGTGACTATTGCTATTATGTTATATAATTATTATTATTACTACACATTGTGATTATTGTTATATGTTCTGATTATGAGTCTGAACCTACTTGACAGCACCTAACAATAACTGGTCACAAATAATAATAATAATAATAACAACAACAACATAATAACAATTGTTAGGCGCTATTGCTTCTTTCTCTTTAACTATTGAGGATTAAGCCAAAAACGTTTCCTCCTTACTGAAATAGTACAGACATTTCATTCTTTGCTCATAGCATAATAAGGCTCCCTTTGCGATTGCTTTTTGCAATTATTTGATAAATTATTCTTATTAAGTTTTAGGCTTTATTTCTCTCATCTTTATTGACAACATAAAAAAAAACTCAGGAAGCAACAGATGAAAAATGTTATCACTTTTTGAATAATGTGCTCGGTTTAAAATTAAATTATTTTAAGTATAATTGCTTCTGGAAATGACTTTATGAGCAGTGGAAGGTTTAGTGGGGAGTGAAAAATGAAGCAATTGCACAAAGTATGATTTGATTTCTTACCCTGGCTTGTTCGTGTGAGAGAGTTAGTACCTGATACGGTTTGCAGGGTGTGGTCACTTGGACATTAGGGGCTGGTGTAGTGCCTAAGGCATTTGACTGCTAACCAGAAGGCTGGCGGTTCAAACCCACCAGCCACTCCTCAGAAAGAAGGTTGGGCAATCTGCTTCCATAGAGACACCACCGCAGAAACCCAAGGAGGGGTCGCTGTGAGTGAGAAATGACTCAATGGCAATGAGTTTTAGTTTTTGAGAGTGTTCTATTGATGGCTTGGTCTAAGACTCTCATTTTGCAGAGAGGGATCTAGACCTTCCCCAGACCACCCACAGCAACTGCTATTTCTTGGCAGAAACTTCTGGGTTCCAGCTATCCCTTTGCCATTCCAATCCAAAGTCAATGGCTAGCTCTGAAACCAAAACCAAAAACCAGATTCACTGCTGATGAGTCTCATCCGAATTCATAGCAACCCCTCCTTGGGTTTCTGAGGCAGTATCACTATGGAAGTAGATTGCCCCATCTTCACAGTGAAATAATGCAAACACGGAAGTCAGGCTGGGCTTTGTGGCATTTAGGAAAATGGAGCCATCTTGAACTCAAATTGAAAATCGACACTCATAAGACAAAGAGGATCGGAAGGAAGATGGGGCAATCTACATCTGTAGTGATACTGCCTCGGAAACCCAAGGAGGGGTCGCTATGAGTCGCGTCCCACTCGACGGCACATAACAACAACAACAACAACAAGAAGACAAAGAGGAAGCAATAAATAAGCAAACTGCTTAGGATGTCAATTAACTTAAGAGTCCAGGCCTGTCTGGTCATGGTGTGAAGTGTGTAAAAGTGGCAATAACAGAACTGGGATGTTGCTGATCACAATGGAAGTACAACTCAGTTTAAAAAGTTTTAACTCAGGAGCTGTTTCTTACACACATTTTTCAACTTTTCTTAGATATTCAATTTTAGAGAAGAGTTTTGTATATATTTGAATACTGGCTTCTGGTTGTTTTTCTGAGTCATTAATGACTCATTGAACATGAATCATAATAATCTGTTTCTTTTCTATTTATGGTGGCATTTTGTGTTTGTTTCTTACTCCCAGTGTTGCTTTTGAAATTGCCAGAATACAATTCTTATCAAAACCACAAAGAAAGGAGCTGAATTTTTTTTTTGGTGGAGATTTTCTTTTGTTTGTAATAATAGCTAGCAGTCCCTCGCATCTGTGTAGCACTGTGAAGAATATTCATGTATGCTGTCACTTTTGATTATTACTGCAAAGTTGTGAGGCAAGCACATCAGATATTTCATTCTCATTTTAAAGACGATGTAATGGAGGTGGAGATTGCACTGTTGCAGAAACTTTCAGTTGAAAGTCTAATGGGCAACGGCACATGAGGAGTACATTAATTCAGGTGCCCGGGAAGGACGGGCAGACCTGGCCCCAGGAGCCAGTGGCTCCAGGGCCCACGTGCTGATGTCATTCCTTGTGCTCCTTGCTCATTGTCTAACTCCTGTCTTAGCTTCTGCCTCTGAGTTGGCCTTGTTCGTTCAAGTAGCCAGCTGGATGCATGGCCTCTAGACGCTGTGGGGATCATGTCCTCGCTGTTTTGAAATCCAGTTAGAAAGAGAAATCTGCCCACCCCCCACAACACCAACTTAGGAAATGCCACAGACAGCGTCTGAATGGTCTCTTTTGAGGATGTACCATTTCTTGCATCAAAACCCTTGTCCAAGCAGACGCAGCGTTGTAACTGGCCTGGCCTGGGTAGATAGGCACCCAATGCTGTCAGAGGAGCAGACTTCATAACTAGAAAAAAGAAGGGAATGAAGCCAAACTTCAGAGAATACGAAACTATAGGAACCACAGAAGTTGACTGATGGCTCGAGGTCTTCCCACCCCAGTCGTGTTCTTCCTGTGACGCTGTGTTTCTCTACACTCTTCTTGTTTTTGAGAATGTGTCACCTTGGAAGGAATTCTTTTCAGAAGGCCACAAGGGTCCCACTGATTTGCTTTTTCCTTTTTATTTATTATACTTTTTATTCTGAAGTAATTATAAATTCACAGGGAATGAAAAAATAGTACACAGAGGTCCCATGTACCTGTCCCCCAGCTCCCCGATATTAACAAATTACATGACTGTAGTGCAGCATCCGGACCACAGCACTGATATTGGTACATTCCACAATTGTATTCATAGTTCATCAGTTTGATGTGCATCCATTTGTGTGCATGTATATACCATATCTTTACACAGAGTGCACCCCTTCCATGTTTGTTGCCCACCATGCCCTCCCCCTGCAAGGTATTTTCGTAAGTGCTGCTATGCCAATTTTTTTCTTTTTACTGTACAAAAAAATAGTGTATAGTGTGCTTCAAAAAATACCTTGCATGGAATGGATGTGGTTGGCAAACAAACGTTAAAGGTGTGCATTATTTGTGTAAAGATATGGTAGTTTTATGTAATTTTATCCCAAGTGTAGATTGAAGTGTCTCTCACTACAATCAAGATACAGAACTGGTCAATAACTAAAGAGACCTCTCTTGCGATAAACTTTTATATTTACACCCACGTGCCTCCACCTATTGCTGACTTCTCGCAACCACTAATGTCTTTCCCATCTCTATACTTTTGTCATTTTGAGAAGGGTGTGTAAATGGAATCATGCAGTATGTGACCTTTTGACTTTTTTCTCACTCAGCGTAATATCCCTGAAGTACACCCAAATTTTAACGTGTATCAATAATCCATTCCTTTTTAAGGCTTAGTAGTATTCCATGATATGCATATACCACAGCTCGTTTATTCATTGACATGTTGAAGAATATCTGGCTTTTTCTTTCTAGTTTTTGGCTGTTACAAATAAAGTTTCTAGGAGCATAGTGCAGACATTTTTCTGTGGGAGTGTGTTTTCATCATTTCTCTGGGGTAGATGCTCAAGGGTGCAGTTGCTGGAATATATGGCAAGCACATCTTTACTTTTGTAAGACTGACAAACTCTTTTCCAGAGTGGCTTTACTGTTTCATAGTCCCAGCAAGGGGAAAAAAAAAAACCCTAAACCTCATGGCTGTTGTGTCAATTCTGACTCAGAGTGACCCTACAGCACAGGATAGAGCTGCCCTATAGGGTTTCCAAGGCTGTAAATCTTTATGGAAGCAGACTGCCTCATCTTTTTGCTGCAGAGTTGCTGTTGGGCTTGAACTTGTGACGTTTTGGTTAGTAGCCAAGTGCTTTAACTACTGGACCACCAGGGCACTATGGAAATCTAGTTTCTCTGCATCCTTACCAGCATTTGATATTGGCATGATTTTTGATTTTAGCTGTTCAGCTAGGACTGGGCAGTGTTTTGTTCTGTTGTACACAGGTGTCACTATGAGTCCAAACTGACAGTAAGTGTGTAGTGATAGCTCATTAACATCTTAATTTGCACTTTCTAATGACCAGCCACTCCTCGGAAGGAAGACTGGGCAATCTACTTCCACAGAGATACCACCTCGGAAACCCAAAGAGGGGTCACTATGAGTCGGATTCGACTTGACGGCAGTGAGGTTTTTTTAGTTTGGATGACTAATGATGTTGAGTAGCTTTTCATGTGCGTATTTGCCTCTTCAGTGAAATGTCTGTTCATGTCTTTTCTTTCTTTCTTTTAAATCATGCACATTTTGTTTTGTGACATTAACTGCAGTCCCCACACTATAGCATCACTCTTCCCACTTCCTTCTTGTCCTTACCATTTCCTTCCATCCTTCCTTCCTGTCCCTTCTAGCCTTCTGACCTTTGTTCCTGGGCAAATGCTGTCCTTTTGATCTCCTATGGTTGATGTTTTAACTAGAGTGTGCATTCCTGGTATTATTGTTCATTTTATCTGTCTGTCTACTGTTTGGCTGAAAGTTGAGCTAGAAGAGTGAGGTCAGTTCCAGGCTGAAGGACGACTAAGGACTATAGTCTCAGGGGTTCCACCTGTCTCTCTCGGACCAGTAAACCTGGTCTTTTTAAATGAGTTGGAGTTTTGTTCCACCTTTTTCTCCTACTCTATCCAGGATCTCCTATAGCTATCCCTTCACAGCAATCAGCAGTGATAGCCAGGCACCTTCTAGTTCTGGTTTCAAGGTCTTGGAGGCTGGGATCCATGTGGCCCATTAGTCCTTTGGATTAATTGTTTCCTCACATCTTTGACTTCTTCACTCTTCTTTGCTCTAGAGAGACCATTTTACTCTTGTTCTTCTTCTTTTTTTTCCTCTTGAGTTTTAAGAGTTTGTTATGTATCATAGAAAGGCTTTACATCTAGATAGGGGGTTTCCAGAAGAGTTGATGCTTTTTTTCTTTTAAAATACATTTTATTGAAATATAATTTATGTACAGTGAAATACACAAAACTAAAGTGATGTGGGTCAATGCTTTTCTTTCTTTCTTTCTTTTTTTTTTGCGATGTTTCCTCCCCTCCCCTCCCCTCCCACCCCTGGTAACCAACAAAGAAAGTTTCCTTCCATATATAAATCTTTCCTTGACTTTTTACAGTAATGAACTAATACTATATTTGTCCTTCTGTGACATATTTCACTCAGCATAATGTCCTCCAAGTTCATCCACGTTATGCGGTGTTTTGGAGACTCTATATTATTCTTTATTGTTGCATAGTGTTCCATTGTGTGTATGCACCATAGTTTGGTCATCCATTCTTCTGTTGATGGACACCTAGTTTCTTTCCTTTTTTGCTATTGTAAATAGTGCTGTCGTGAACGTAGGTGAGCATATATCTGTTCTTGTCCTGGCTCTCACTTCTTTAGGACATATACCTGACAATGGGATTGCTGAATCAAACGGTGTTTCTCATTCCAGCTTTTTAAGGAATCTCCACACAGCTTTCCACAGTGATTGTATCATTTGATAGTCCCACTAGCAGTGCAGGAGAGTCCCAATCTCTCCACATCCTTGCCAGCATTTGTTATTTTTTGTCTTGTGAACTTTGATATTAGTGCTGGAGTGAGGTGGTATCTCATTGTTGTATTGATTTGCACCTCTCTGATGGTTAGTGATCATGAGCATCTCTTCATGGATTTGCTGGCCGCCTGAATATCCTTTTTGGTGAAGTGTCTATTCATGCCTTCTGCCCATTTTTAAATTGCATTGTTAACCTTTTTGTTGTTGAGGTATTGGTTGTTGTTGTTAGGTGCCGCCGAGTCATCTCTGACTCATAGCGACCCTATGCACAGCAGAACAAAACATCACTGAGTCCCTCGCCAGCTCCACAACCCTTGCTACACTTGAGCCCATTGCTGCGGCCACTGTGTCAATCCATCTCGTTGAGGGCCTTCTCCTCTTTCATTGACTGTCCACCTTACCAAGCATGATATCCTTCACCAGGATGACCAAAGTAGGTGAGACAAAGTCTGTCTGTTGTTATTTGCTCCTTGCTTCCAAGGAGCGTTCCAGCTGCACTTCCTCCAGGGCAGATTTGTTAGTTCTTTTAGCACTCCATGATACGTTCAACATTCTTTGCCAGCACCACAATGCAAAAGTGTCAGCTCTTCCTTGGTTTTCCTTATTCATTGTCCAGATCTTACATGCATGTGAGGCAATTGAAAATACCATGGCTTGTGTCAGGCACATGTTAGTCCTCAAGAAGACATTTTTGCTCTTCAGCACTTGAAACAGGTCCTTTGCAGCCAATTTGTCCAGTGCCATATGTCATCTGATGTCCTGGCTGCTGCTTCCATTGGTGTCGATTGTAGAACCAAGCAATGTGAAGTCTTTGACAACTTCAGTCCTCTCTCCATTTATCATGATGCTGCTTATAGGTCCAGTTGTGAGGATTTTTGTTTTCTTTACATTGAGATGTAATCCATACTGCAGACTGTATGAATCTTCATCAGTAAGTGCTTCAAGTCATCCTCACTCTCAGCAAGCAAAGTTGTGTCATCAGTGTATCACAGGTTGTTAATGAAACTTCTTCCAATCCTGATGCC
>NW_006922432.1:375089-382977 GCF_000298275.1 Orycteropus afer afer
TTCCCTTCAAGGCTCAGGGGTCCAAGATTATCTTCTGTGTCTGTGTTAATTGGTTTCCCTTTTCTTTGTTGAAGAGCATCTGTGCAGTCCTTCTGCCTAGTCTGCCATCTTGCCAGAACTCCCCCAAAATGGCCACCTCTTGTAAACATTCGAAAAGGCTGTGCCCTGGGTCACTTTAAATATCCAAAATGGCTGCCACATGTAAACAATCAAAAGGGCTTCACCCTCTGGACAGCCAAAAGTCCACAGCTCATGTTTTCTCCTTCCTTGCTGTTTCCCTTCCTAGTCATAGGCCACCAGTGCAGTTATCCCTGCAGTCCTTGATGACCAGGGCTGATCTTTAGGTCAATTCTCAGGTCCCAACACCATTTGGAAATATTCAAGCTATTGGTCATCAGAGTAGCTGATACTCTGCAGCTCCAACCATCTCCATACTTACTGTTTTCATTCAGGTTTTCCCACCAGTTGGTGCCTCATTCACTTCTGTATCCTTCCTTTCAAAGCTCAGGGATCCAGGATTATCCTCTGTTTCTCTGTCAGTTGGTTTCTCTTTTCTGTGTTGAAGAGGGTCTGTGTAGGTTGTCTGCATATTCCGCCATCTTACCAGAAGTCCCTCAGAGTTGATGCTTTTGAGTTGCGGTGTTGGTGAAGAATACTGAAAGTACCCTGGATTGCCAGAAGAACCAAAAAATATGTCCTGGAAGAAGTACAGCTGGAATGCTCCTTGGAAGCGAGAATGGCCAGACTTCATCTTACCTATTTTGGTCATGTTGTCAGAAGGCACCATTCCCTGGAGAAGGATATCATTCTTGGTAAAGTGGAGGGTCAGTGAAAAAGAGGAAGGCCCTCAATGAGATGGACTGACACAGTGGCTGCAGTGATGTGCTGAGGCAAAGCAAGGATTGTGAGGCTCGTGCAGGACCGGGCAGTGTTTTGTTCTGTTGTACATAGAGTCACTCTGAGTCAGAGCTGACTCAACGGCACCTAACAACATGTGGTTTGCAAATATTTTCTCCCAGTATGTAGCTTGTATTTCATTTTCTTAACAGGGGCTTTTGCTCTGCAAAACTTCCAATTTTGATGAAGTGCAATTTATCTTTTTTTTTTTTTTTTTTTAATGAGCATGCTTTTGGTGTCATATCTAAAAACACTTCATTTAGCCCTAGGTCCCTAAAATTTTCTATTATGTTTTGTTCTAAAAGTTTTATTATTCTGCATTTTACGGTTAAGTCTATTATCCATTTTCAGTTGTTTTTTTTGTGTGTGGCATGAGGTTTAGGTCAAGGTTCTCTCTCTCCCCCTCACTTTTTGTTGTTTGTGGATGTCCATTCACTTTTAATCCAGCAGTGGTTTATATGTCTATATTCTCAGTGATTTCCTAGAAATTACTTATAAAATCATACTTCTTAATGTGTTCAGTATCTCTGAGTGCTCAAAAGAAGGCTGGGCTCGTTGAATGCTTGGTTAGGTAATCAGCAAGTCTTAGGTTCTAATCCTAGTTCCACCATTGACTTGGAAGAGTTTCTACAAGTATTTTAAAATCTCAATTTCCTCATACATAAAATAGGATAACAATGCCTACCCTGTCTTTCTTTCAGAAGATCAAGTGAAAGAATGTAAGTAAAAGTTGCTTTAAACAATTTTCTTTTAAACTGTGAATGACTTAAACAGCTCTGCAATGATGATGAAGGTTTTTAGTAAGCATAACAGAATCATATGTAAATTTCCTAAGGCTGTTACGGAGTCCTGGTGGTGCAGTTCAAATCTACTGGCTGCTCCAGAGGAGAAAAATATGGCAGTCTGCTTCTGTAAAGATTTATAGCCTTGGAAACTATAGGGCAGTTCTACTCTGTCCTATCTGGTTGCTATGAGTTGGAGTCAACTCTATGGTGGTGGGTTTTTTAGGGCTGCTGTAACAAATCACCACAAACTGGGTGGATTATAAGAACAGAATGTAGTCCCTGGGTGGTACAAACAGTTATGTATTCAACTACTAACTGAAAGGTTAACCATTGGAATCCACCCAGAGAATCGTCAGAAGAAAGGCCTGGTGATATGTTTCTCAAAGGTCCCAGCCTTGCAGATGCTATGGAGTACAGTTCAACTTTGCAGCACATGGGGTCATCAGGGGTCAGAGTCATCCCAACAGAAACTTGTTTTTTTCATTAGAAGAGAATTTTTTTTTTCTCCAAGTTCTGGAGGCTAGAATTCTACACTCAGGATATTGGCCGTGATGATCCCTTTCGAGGGCTCCAAGGGAAAATCTGTTCCCCACCTCTCTTCTAGCTTCTGGCATGCCTCCTGGCCTTCCTTGGTGTTCCTTGGCTCATAGATGCCTCGCTCCAATTCAACCTGCATCTTCACATGTCTGTCCTCCCTCTCTGTCCCTTCTCTTCTTATAAGGATACCACTCAGATGGGATTAGGACACATTCTAGTCCAGTATGACCTCATGTTCACTAATAAATCTTCACTGAGCCTATTTCCAAACAGGGTCATATTCATAAGTACTGGGGGATAGGAGTGCAACATATCTTTCAAGGGAACACAGTTCTTCAGAGTGGACTCTCTCCAAGACAAACCAATGTTTGATCACCTTTTCTAGCATAACTCTATCCTAGAGTGTAACTTGTCTGGGTTATATGTTAAAGTTTCTCTGTTTATCTACTCAAAGCCTGCCCCTACCTTTCCTTAAAAGGTGAATGGGGGATGGAAAAGAAGGGAGTGAGGAGAAATGAAAATCCTATTTTGCCAAAAGATGCTTTGGAGGACGTTAAATGAAAGGCAAGGACACACTGATCATGAGACTAGGGTAGAATAATGAGGTAATAGATTTTTATCCTTGGTAGGGCAAGACAGCTGTGAACATAATAAACAAATATAAAACTATGCAGCAGAAAATGATTATAAGTAATTAGTGGTGAATGGTTTATTAGTCAGAGAAAGAGACAAATGAAAGGGAGGTTTTAGGGTATTGTTGGAGAAGAACATGTACTACATCTATGGCCTTTGTGCTCAGGCTTTGGAACTTGCCATACAGGGAGGGATGAGCTTATGGAAAGGAAGTTCAGCTCCCTACACAAAGATGCATTATCATTTCTCGTGAACGCCTTCTCTGGGCGTTCCTAATGCTATCGATAATACTAACGATTGCAAAAGCTAGTGCCACCTGACCATTTCCTATGTGCCAAGTACTGTGCTGAGTATATGATGTGCTCTATTTGATTTAATCTCCGTTACAACTCTATGAGGAAGGTGCTATTGTAATTTTCATTTTATACTTAAGGACGCTGAGGCAAAGTAACTTGCCAGATACAGTGAAAGGTCTCCTTCCAGCCAGGTAGGCCTGATGTACTTTGCTTTTGTTGGAAAGGTGGAATCCATTTTAATGTTTAGAACATGTGATTCTGGCTTCAATGCTTAAAATAGGCCTTTCAAATGATCACAGCTGCTGTCAGTTCAAGAAGATAGGCCAGATTTTCCCAGGGTCCAAGATTCCCCGTAGTGAGAAAAGGATGTCTGGAGGAGCATCAGCGTTTAAGGCCATTAAGGTGCCAGAGGAACAGACAAATCAATCTGAGAAGAAATACAACAATGTTTCTTACAAGTGACAATAGAGAGAGTGGCTCAGTAACTGTGGGCACATCATCAGGAAAGTCCAGTTGATAGAAAAGGACATCACGGTTGATAAAGTGGATGGTGAGTGAGAATGAGGGAGACTTCAGTGAGATGGACTGACACAACAGCCCCAACAGTGACCCAAATGTACCAATGATCCTGAAGAGGGCCCAGGGTTGTACATAAGATCACCATGAGCCAGGGTTGACTCAGCAGCAGCTCACAGCAACAAAGGTACCTTATAGACACAAATTCTCCTTTCTTCAAGTTAGACACCAGTTTCCATTCTTGCTTCTTTATTTGTTGGCTACACATTGTCATCATCAACACGAACACCCTATTCACTTCCAGGTGGGGTCTCTAAAAAGCAGGCTCAGCTAAATGGATGTTGCAAAGGCTGAGAGTCCAAACTTTGCAGTTGAACTCATTTATTTCATTCATGCAACAAATCTTTATTGAGCACTTACTATGTGCTTGGCACTCTCCTAGGTACTGAGGATACAATAGTGAACTGGAGTGGCAAGGTCCCACCTTTCAGGGAACTTAGGCTCCAGTGAGCAGAGAGACAAAGAAGGACATCTTTAGATTAAGTGTTGGACATGGCTTTCCAGACTCGGTGATCTCTATAAACTGAGCCCTGAAGAATGAGAGAGGAAGAGAGTGTTTCAGAAAGAGGGTTTATCTCACACTGCTGTTTGAAACATTCCAGCAGTGCCAGCCCCCATTTATAGTCTAAATTCCTTAGCGTGGGATGCACATTTCTTCATGATCAGACTCCTGCTTGCCTATGTCTCAATCAACCTCCCTCTCTGCATGCTGTTTTGTACATTATTTTATTTTATTTTGAATTTTCAGTTCACACACATCCTGTTTTGCAATATTGATTGCAATCCCCACAATGCAACAACACTCCTCCCTCTTTCCCCCTGTGGTTACCATTTCCCTTTGTCTCTTCTAACCATTACTACCCTCTGAGCCCTGTCCCTGGGCAAACACTGCCCCCCTGGCCTCCCATGACTGACTGCTCTAAGGAGTGCATATCTCCCTGGTGGTGTTATTCATCTAATAATTCTGTCTATTGTTTGGCTGAAAGTTGAGCCCTGGTAGTGAGTTTGTCTTGAGTTCCACCCATCTCTATCAGACCAGTGAGCCCAGTCCTTTTTTTTTTTTTTTATGAGTTTGAGTTTTATTCCACATTTTCCTCCCACTCTATCCAGAATCTTCTAATGTGATCCCTTTCAGAGTGGTTGGCAGTGGTAGCTGGGCACCATCTAATTCTTCCGGTCTCAGGGTCATGGAGGCTGAGGTTCCCTTAGTCCATCAGTCCCTTGAACTAATTGTTTCCATGTACCTTTGATTTTCTTCACTCTTTGCTCTGGACTAGAAGAGACCAATAGTTGCACCTTAAATGGCTGCTCACAAGCTTTTAAGACCCTAGGCACTACTTACCAAAGTAGAAAGTAGAACAATGTCTTTGTGGACTATGTTATGCCAATTAACCTTGACATCCCTTACAGCTATGAACGGGTCCAGCAACTCACTCCCTCAAGGTGTTTGCTTATGGGTAAAAAGTTTGCGTAACTTTTGCCCCCTGTTAGCCCTATTACATATACGGACATTTTTATATCACTTACAAATACGTACACAGAAATATCATGTGCCAAATGTATATATGGCCATGGGTATAGTCCCATTAGGAGCTCTGGTAGCATAGTGCCTAAAGCACTTGACTGCTAACCAGAAGGCAGGCGGTTCAAACCCACCAGCCACTCCTTGGAAGGAAGGTTGGGCAATCTACTTCCGTAGTGATACCGCCTGGAAACCCAAGGAGGGGTCACTATGAGTTGGGGCTTACTCGATGGCACATAACCACAACATGGTCCCATTTGCATATCCATACCTGATCATCTTGCCTATGTATCTACTCATAATTAATGTTTGTTATTACTGGTAATGCAGGATTGTGTATGTAATGGTGTTTACCTTTGCTGTCTGTATGTCTTGTTCACTTCTCCATATCTTCCTTTTCCTTAGTGATATTGTGCTACTCATATGCTTTTGTTATATTGCTTTTCCCTTCATCCATATCAAACCTGTTTCTAATTCTCCATCTATTTTCCCTCTCTTCCTCTCTGCTCCCATTGCTGGTAACCAACAAAGAAAATTTCCTTCCCTGTGTAAACTTTCCCTTGAGTTTTTATAATAATGGATTCATACAATATCTGTCCTTCTGTGATTTCACTTGGCATAATGTCCTCCAAGTTCATCCACATCATGAAGTGGTTTGCAGATTCTTCACTATTCTTTAATGTTGCATAGTATTCCATTGTATATATGTATCATAGTTTCATCATTCATTCTTCTGTCAGTGGGTGCTTAGGTTGTTTCTATCTCTTTGCTATTGTGAATAGTGCTGCAATGAACATGAGTGTGCATATATTGAATTGTGTCTTGGCTCTCACATCTTTAGGATATACACCTAGTAGTGAGATCGTAGATCAAAGGGTATTTCTATTTACTACTTTTTAAGGAGGTGGCATACAATTTTCCACAGTGGTTGCACAATTTTACAGTATTACCAGTATTATAGGAGCTCTGGCAGAATAGTGGTTAAAGCATTTGGCGTCTAAGCAAAAGGTTGGCCATTCAAATCCACCAGCTGTTCCATGGGAGAAAGATGAGGCAATCTGCTTCCGTTAAGACTGACAGCCTTGGAAGCCCTATAGGGGCAGTTCTACTCTGTCCTATAGGGTTGCTATGAGTTGGAATCAACGCGATGGCAGTCAGGTTGGTTTTTTTTTTTTTTTTTTTTTTTGTACTACCAGTGTAGGAGATTTCCAATTTCTGCACACCCTTGTCAGCATTTTTTGTTTTCTGTCTTGTTGAACTTTGCTATTCTTGCTGCAGTGAGGCGGTATCTCATGGTTGTTTTGATTTGCATCTCTCTAATGGCTAATGAGCACGAGCATTTTTTCGTTTGTTGGCTCCCACAGTATCTTCTCTGGTGAAGTGTGTGTCCATGTCCTCTGCCCATTTTTTGAATTGGATTGTTTGTCTTTTTGATATTCAGGTGTTGAAGTTTTCTATAAATTTTAGAGATAAGTCCCTTGTTGGATATGTCATTGCCAAATGTTTTTTCCCAACCTTTAAGTCCTGTTTTTATTCTTTTGGAGAAGTTTTTTTGATGCACATAGAAATTTAATTTTTAGAAGGTCCTAGTCATCTAATTTATCTTGTACATTCTTGCCATGGCACACTTTATACCCAGTGCCCTGAAATCCTTTCCCAAATGTGTTTATGGCTTATCTAAAATTTATCCTTCCAGATTCGATCAAGGCTCAGCTTCCCTTACTTTCTCAGGTATACCTGACTGCATGCTCTTTGGTGAGTCTGTTATACTTGGGAGCTACAGCTATTTTAGCACTGATCACACTGTAGGACATTTATCATTTTTCATGTTGTTGTTAGTTGCTGTTAGTTGCTCTGACTTATAGTGACCCCGTGTACAATGATGGAAAGTTACCCGGTCCTGAGCCATCTTCATGACCATTGGTACGTTAGAGTCCATTGCTGCAAGTGTGTACAGTGCCTTCCAGCCCAGGGGGCTCATCTTCAGCACTATATCAGACAGTGCTCTGTTGTGATCCACAGGGTTTGCACCAGCTTATTTTCAGAAGTGGATCGCCAGGCCTTTCTTTCTAGTCTACCTTCGTCTGGAAGCTCCTCTGAAACCTATTAGCCATGGGTGACCCTGCTGGCATTTGCAATACCAAGAGAATAGTTTCCAGCATCTAGCAACATGAAAGCCGCCACAGTGTGACAAACTGACAGATGGGTGGTGGATTGATTATCATATCAGACTTGTATTCAAATCCTGGCTTTCCCATGGTTTAGCTTTGTGGCTCTAGGAGGCCCTTAACCTTCATCATCATCAGCTTCCTCGGCAATAAAGTGAAGTTTAATGATATCTCAGTGAATGGTAGTCATTATTCCTATTATTTGTAATACTGATAGCCTTTTACAAATCTCCAAATCTTCACTTCATAGACCATGGCATGTAAGAACAGAGCAATATCTTAGATTTCTTCTCTCATAAGCCAGAATAGAATTCTGTAAAACAGGAAGTGGTCTTGTCAATGATTTTCAATCTGCTCACAGATTTTAGGAGTTTCTCAGAGATGCTTCAGGGGCTAAATTGGCAGATATCTGAGCAACCACCCACTTCACCTAGTGTAGCTGTCTATATGTTTTTAATCTCATCTATTTACTGA
>NW_006922432.1:383077-387369 GCF_000298275.1 Orycteropus afer afer
ATGTGTTTGAAAGTCATCCATCTCATCCAACCCCTCACTTTACAGAGTGTAAAGTCTCAAAAGAACAGAACTAGTTAGTGACAGGACTAAAGGTGGATCTCTTGACTCCCAGTGAAGTGCTTCATAAGGGTTGCAAGACAGGACTCAATCCCCCAATTTTGAGTTTTCAGGTCTTGCTTGGTATTTATATTCACCAGAACCCTGAGACTCCAGGATTTTGTTTAGTTCATGGAACTTGTAATTCCTGAATGTGTACTCAAAAATCCACTGACATATTTGATCTATTTTTCTCCATGTGTTGAGGAGCTCTGGTGGCGCAGTGCCTAAGGCATTTGACCGCTAAATAAAAGGCCAGCAGTTCAAACCCACCAGCCACTCCTTGGAAGGAATGTTGGGCAATCTACTTCCGTAGAGATAGCGCCTCGGAAATGGCAGTGAATTTGAATTTACACTACAGAGGAGGCCCATGCACCAGGACACAGATACTGCTGACTCATGGGTGTTCTCTGAGTGAGAACAGGAATATGGTTGCTCAACACACACAAATGGGGTAGATGCCTTTAGAGAGATAGAAGGTTTCTTTCTTCTGTAAGCAGTTTCCATATAAATGACCGGGTAATGTTTTGAGGGAATTGAATTTGAATATGAAGGCATCACTTAGTATTTGCCATATTTGCAAACTTTCACCTTCCTATTTCATTTTGTCAAGCTAGAGAGTATTTTTATTTCTCAGGGTGTTGGAAGGAGCTCTGGTGGTATAGTGGTTAAGGCAACTGGCTGCTAACCAGAAGGTCAGTAGTTCAAACCCACCAGGCACTCCATGGAAGAAAGACAAGCCAGTCTGCTTCTGTAAAGGCTTTAAGCCTTGGAAGCCCAATGGGGGTTGCTGTGAGTCAGAATTGACTGGATGACAGTGAGTTTGGTTTGATTTTCAGGGTGCCAGAGACCATGATTGTCTCAGTAATGGGTTTTCATAGTCTATGTTTTAATTTCAGACTTGAATGTTTAACTTCGGTACCCTTTGCGTTAAAGTCCATATGTTTGCTCCAAATAGCATGAAGTGATTAATTGAGTCATTAAAAGAACTGTTGCCTTATTAAGGATCCAAGAAAGCTGAATGGAATGATAGAAGTGAAAACCAACTATGTTTATTTAGTTTCACTACACATGTGCATGTGTGTTTTCCAATCAAATTATTCTTCAGTGCAAATTTGCAAATGGCATGAGGCTGGAAGAGCTAGTTAATGCTTTAGAGAGAGCTAATGCATTGGGATCCAAAAAGAGCTTGACAGATTCCAGAGAAGAGCCAATGGAAACAGAACAGTAAAGAAAAAATGTTCACCCTGCCCCTGGGTCCAAAACCCAACTGAACAGGAACAAGAGACTATAAAAGGAGAATTCATTAGTCAATTAATTCTGAGCCAGTCTTAGTTACATTAATTGAAATATAAAGTCTAGATCAGAGGAGGTGAGAATACTGATATCCTCTGTGCTGATTGGATCTCACCCTTTAGTCCTATGTGTTACCAGGCCAAGGAGTGGCCTGTTTGTTGTTGTTGTGTTGCCTCCTATAATGACCATCAGCTTCAACTGCCCCTTCTCCTCACATTCTCCCTGTAACATTTGTTTTGGAGGCTTAACATGCTCTCAACCTTCCACAAGTTCTATGAAAAGAATAGCATTTCTGTGCCCTTCCCTTCAGCCAGATTGTCACTCAAGAAACCTGTTGTTGTTGTTATGTGCCGTGAAGTCGGACCTGACTCATAGCAACCCCTCCTTGGGTTTCCAAGGCAGTATCACTACGGAAGTAGATTGCCCCATCTTCCTTCTGAGGAGTGGCTGGTGTGTTTGAACCGCCAGCCTTCTGGTTAGCAGTCAAGTGCCTTAGGCACTGCGCCACCAGAGCTCCCTCAAGAAACCTATACATAGAGATTCTGGAGTAACATTTTAAAAGGATGTTGACAAATTTGAGCACATTCAGAGCAGAGTTACCCCAAAGGACTGTTCAAACTCTTGCCTTGTGATGCATAGTTGAAGGATTTGGTAATGGTTAACCTGAGAAAAATGGGATGTGGGTGGGGTATTTGAGAGATGCAGACTTTGAGAAGTTCACTTGGGCAGGGGTACTGCTGTCCCAGAACCGTGTCCCTGTGTCCTTTTCCCCTGGCTCACCCTGAGAGAGACCTGCTGCATCAAGTGGGTGCACCAGTGCCAATATATCTCCAGAAGAGTGCCAAAAAAAAAAAAAAAATCTCCAAACACCCCCACTTCCGAGGAGTCGGATCCAACTCATAGTGACCCCTCCTTGGGTTTCTGAGGTGGTATCACTACGGAAGTAGATTGCCCAACTTTCCTTCCAAGGAGTGGCTTGTGGATTTGAACCGACAGTCTTCTGGTTAGCAGTCAAGTGCCTTAGACACTGCGCTACCAGAGCTTCTGTATGATAAATTCAATGAGATTGGAATATATACTGCCCTAGTTACCTAGTGCTGCTATAACAAAATTTACCATAAGTGGGTTTGGACCACCAGCCTTCTGGGTAGCAGTCAAATGCCTTAGGCGCTATGCCACCCAGAGCTCCCAGATGGCATTTTTACCTCAAGATTTTATATCCCCTGCAAATGGAAGGGAGGAGGCTGGAGCCAGGGGTAACTGGGAGAATGTAAGTCCAGTGGTAATGAATGGAAATTCAGAGAGGGCAGTGTAGTTCCCACAAGATGGGGAATGTGGATTTCAGGCACTCTAACCTCCATCTCAGAGAGTTGACTTCGAATAAAAACAATTCCTGCCATGTTGTTGTGGCCAGTTGCCATCCAGCTGGTTCTGACTCATGGTGACGTTATGTATAACAGAGCAAAACAGTGCCCGCTCCTGCGCTACCTTCATAATGGCTGGTATGTTGGAGTCCATCATTGGGGCTATGGGGTCGGTGCGTGTAATGAGGATTCCCTTCATTTTCGCTGACCCTCTATTTACCAACTATGATGCTGTTGTTGTTGTTGTTATGTGTTGTCGAGTCAAACCCGACTCATAGCGACCCCTCCTTGGGTTTCCGAGGCAGTATCACTATGGAAGTAGTATTGCCCAACCTTTCTTCTGAGGAGTGGCTGGTGGGTTTGAACCGCCAGCCGTCTGGTTAGCAGGCAAGTGTCTTAGCCACTATGCTACCAGAGCTCCTACCATGATGCTAGTGATTGATCTTTCCTGATGATGTGTCCCAAGTAAGCGAGCTGGAGTCTCATCATGCTTTCTTCTAAGGAGTGTTCTGGTTATGTTTCAGTTTATTTAGAAGGAGCTCTGGTGGCACAATTGTCAAGTGCTCAGCTGCCGACTGATAGGTTAGCAGTTGGCACCCAGCAGTGACTCCGACAGAGGAAGGCCTATCGATCTGCTTCGGTAAAGATTTCAGCCAAAACACTATGGTGCAGTTCTACTCTGTCACATGGGGTCACTAGGAGTCAAAAATTGACACCATGGCATCCAACAACAACAACACATGGCAAGACATTATGGAAGAGACACAGCCAGAGTAGAGTCTCTTGCCATGCTGTTGTTTTCAGGTGCTGTTGAGTTGACTCCGACTTATGGTGACCCCATGTGCAGCAGAACGAAACAGCGCCCGGTCCTGAGCCAGCTCCATGATCCCTGCTATACTTGAGCCCATCGCCGCTACCACCGTGTCAATCCATCTCATTGAGGGCCTTCCCCTCTTTCATTGTCCCTCCACCTTACCAAGCATGATATCCTTCTCCAGGGAGTGGTCCCTTCTGACAATGTGACCAAAGTTGGTGAGACGAAGTCTGGCCATTCCCGCCTCCAAGGAGCATTCTGGCTGCACTTCCTCCAGGACAGACTTGATAGTTCTTCTAGCAGTCCACGGTATTTTCAGCATTCTTCGCCAACACCACAACTCAAAAACATCAATTCTTCTTCAGTCTTCCTTATTCATTGTCCAGTTCTCACATGCATATCACGTGATTGAAAAATACCATGGCTTGTGTCAGGCACACCTTAGTCATCAAGGAGACATGTTTGCTCTTCAGCACTTGAAAGAGGTCCTTTGCAGGTGATTTGCCCAGTGCTGTACGTCGTCTAATGTCTTGACTGCTGCTTCCATTGGTGTCGATTGTAGCACCAAACAATGTGAAATCATTGACAATTTCAATCTTTTCTCCATTTATCATAATACTGCTTATAGGTCCAGTTGTGAGTATTTTTGTTTTCTTTATATTGAGGTGTAATCCATACTGCAGACTGTAGTCTTGAATCTTCATCAGTAAGTACTTCAAGTC
>NW_006922432.1:387834-396192 GCF_000298275.1 Orycteropus afer afer
TCAGTAAGATTGTACTTGCATGTGATATTAATGATATTGTTTGATAATTTCCACATTCTGTGGGATCACTTTTCTTTGGAATGGGCACAAATACGGATCTCTTCCAGTCCATTGGCCAGGTGGCTGTCTTGCAAATCTCTTGGCATAACTCTTGCCATGCAGTCCATGCTCAATCCATTGTCATCATCATTATTGCTCCGACTGTTACAAATATTCACTTGTGTTTATGGCACATGTGCAGCACAGTTGTGATCTTCATTTCTGGCAGCGCCACTGTCTCCTTCCTCATCTGGATTCATTTCTTCTCCCACAGCCCAAGGGATCTGCATCCCTCCTAGGTCTGGCCAGCCAGCACGGTGTCACTGCTGATAAGTTCTCAGCCTCTCTGTTTTGCATTTGCACAGGGTTTTGTCCTGAAGTGATACAAATCTGCTGCCTCCGTTTCACAGAGTTCAGCGCTTGCATTTCTGGTGCTCTTCCCTCGCTAATGTGTATTCTTAAATCCAAGACATCCATGTGATGCTCCTCCGTTGTGTTAACTCCCTTCCAATGCTCCTGGATGCCTTCTGTGAATGTGCTTGAATGTCTACTGCTTAGTGCGGAGGGAGGTTTCCTAGTCAAACCTTCATGGTTTTAGCAAGAAAAAATAATTTCCCTTGTGCTGAATGCTTCCTGGAACATGTTCACTCATTACTCAAACACTCTTTTCTCTGGGTACTGTCTGGCTATCAGGACAAATAGCCCCACAGCAAATATAGCATCAGAGGAACTGTCTGAGCCAGTATTTAACTCCTTATGTGTGTATGTTGCAACAGCAGTTATTCTTAAGTAATGTAAATGTGATTTAGCTGTTTTTTTGGCCCAATTTTCCTTTTAGATAAATTGGATGCTTTTTTCCCCTGACCTTAAAAAGTAGAAGAAAAAGTGTCTATCCATAAGCCAGCATCAGGTTTTATCATAATGAGCCAGATCATAGGAGACAACCGACCCTGTTATCTATGTATCATTAGCAGCCATTTAGCACAAACTTAAACCAAATCATTTAAGTCATCATGTCTGTTACATTGGCTGCATTGTGTGCTCAATCAGAAGCAATTTTGCTTCAGACCAAGTTACCCACAAGCAGAATTTTTCTCTCTTTATAACTGTCTTGTTTTTATATCTTTTCTTTGTGGAAAGTTTAAAAGTGCAAAGTCAAAATAAAAGGAAAAACCACCCACTAATCCTGTTACTGAAAGGTAAAGATTATGGATATTTTGTGTGATTCCTCCTAGTTACTATTCTCCCTCTCTATCTGAATCTTGCTGTCTCTGTCTCTCTGTCTCTATCTGTATCTCTCTCTCTTGCTTTGTCTCTGTCTCTTTCTCTGTTCTCATCTCTCTCTTCCTCTCTTTGTATTGGTCTCTTTGTCTCTGTCTCTCTGTCTCTCTCTGTACACACACACATATGTATTTGTGTCAACAAAATTATCATAATAATGCATCCATCTATATTTATATTCCATTGTAAACTTTTCCCCATGTCATTATTAATTCTGCAATTACATCATTATAAATGATTTAATCACATCCCATTCTTATTTTGCATAACAATTTATTTAACTACCCCTGTATAACAACAGGCATAAAAATTGTTCCTAATTTGTCACTCTTATAAATAATATTGCAAAGGAATGCAGGCGAAATTCATTTTTTCTTCCCTAAATTGGTCTCTGTATGGGTAGACCTCCTGTTTACCTAGCATAGATTCTAGCACTGGAATTCTGAGGTAAAATGGCATGAACATTGTTCAGGCCCTTGATATTCACTCATTGAGCACATAGTTCTTGAGAATCTACTATGTGCCAGGCTCCCTTATAGGAGCTGAGTGTACTGTAGTGCACCTATCCTTGTGGAGCTGACATTCTAGCAAGAGAAGATGGACAATTACAATAATACACAAGCCAGTTTATATGATGTCAGATGCTGAGTTGTGATATGGAGAAAAATAATGGAGGGTAAGGGGATGAGGGATGCTGCAGGGGACCCGGGGTGAGCTGACTGTTTCTGTTAGGTGATCAGAGAAGCCCCTCCTACTAAGGGGACATTGAAGAGAGACCTGAAGGAAGGGAGGGAGCCACTGCTACATCTGAAGAAGATTATTTAAGGCTGAGAGAATGGCAAACGTGCAAAGGCCCTGCACCAGGTGCATATCTCACCTATTGGAGGAACCAACAGGAAGTCAGCGTGGCCTAAGCAGGGGCAGCAAAGCAGTAAACCACGTCGTCAAAACAGTGGTGACTGAGTGGAGGAGGAGTACAGCTGCAGGTGGGGATGTGACGCACCATGTTGGGTTTTATAGACCCTTCTGGACTTTGGCTTTGACTCTGAGGGAGATGGAGGGTCATTGGAAGGTGGTGAGCAGAGAAAAGGTAAGATGTGAATTAACATTTTAAAATACAGACAAATTGCCCTCCAGAATGATAGTACCAGTAGACGACAGGACTTACTTCAGACAGCTCTTGTTGATGCCAGATACGGTCATTAAAGAAAAAAAAAAAAAGAATGGAGCAAAAAACACTTCATTCATCATCCATTCACTTGTTCATCCATTTGACAAAAATGAATTGAATGCTGTGGTAATTAAGGTTGTGTGTGAACTTGGCTGGGCGGTGGCTTTGAGTGGCTTGGCAGCTGGATATAGTTATTCCCCATGATGAGATTGGATGTGATGTAATTACTTCCGTGGTGGCATGTGCCTTTAGCAGCTAATTAGTTAAGGGGAAATTGCCGCCTTGTCTGCTGATCTTCCTGGACTTGTTCCTGGACTTGAACCACTGGCCTGCTGTGTTTCCTGCCAATCTTGGGATTGTGCAATTTTTCCTGTTGATCTTGGGTTGGTCAGCTTCAGAAGCCAGCAGCTGTGTGGGTCAGAAGGAGCCCTTAGCTTGCTCCAGTGGGTCTGGAACAAGAGTCAGAGCTCAAGGCCGAGGGGCCTCCACCCAGTCTCTGGAGCTGGCACTCTGAACTCGGACTTCTAGCCTCCTAAACTGTAAGAGGATAAAGCCCTGTTTGCTCAAGCCATCCACCTGTGGCATTCCTGTTAGAGCAGCACTGGGAAACTGAGACAAGTGCCTGCTCTGTGCTAGATTTATGCTAAGAACTGGCTGAAAACCCACTGCTATTGAGTCAATTCCAATTCATAGTGACCCGTTAGGCCAGAGCAAAGCTGCCACACAGGGTTTCCAGCACTAACTCTTTACGGAAGCAGACTGTCAAATCTTTCTCCCACAGAGAAGCTGGGGGTTCAAGATGCCCACCTTTCAGTTAGCAGCCGAGCGCTTTAATTGCCATGCCACCAGAGGTCCCTAAGAACTAGCTATGTATTGGTAAAGAAACCATATTCCTCATCCTTGTTGCACTTCTAGTTTAGTGGGGTAGTCAGGCAATAAGCACACATTCTTAAGGTGTGTGCTCTGAACGTGTGCGCTGTGTTACAACTGGGAAGCTACTTAAATAAAGTAATCATGGAAGTCTCTAAGGAGGTGACATTGAAGCAGGAAGTTAAAAAATGTGAAGGAAGAAGGCATGCAATGAGTAGGCAGTAGAGAAATCGAGGACACAGCATATACAAAGACATTTTGTTTACTTTTCTTTGAATACTGGTAAGGTTGGACATAGTATTATAGCATTTTTTCCTTGGTGAAATTTTTGGTTTGCATCCTTTACCATTTGTCCTTGGTTGGTGTTCATACTTTCCTTATTCGCCTGAAAATTGTAAGGCCATTACATTTGCTTTGTCATATCTGCCACATTTGTTGCATTATCTGTCCAAGTGTGTTTCTTTCCTTTAAGTTGGTCTTGGGGTTGGTGAAAGTTTTGGTATTTCCTCTAGCATGCATGGTTAAATTTGTTGAACAAGTGCCCATCAAAGTGTACTTGTCTTTGGGAAGGTAATTTTGGACTCAGGATTTGTTTTTTGTAAAATTTTCTTAAATTACTCTCAAATATTCTTCACATAAATTTTAGTCTCCCATAATAACTTAAATATAATTCGATTAAGGGTTTAAATTACAATGATGGTATAACTGTAAATAATTAAAGGAAGAATTGAAATTTTTCATGTATTTGGCACATCTTTCCATTTATTCCAATCTCCTATCCTGTCAGCAAAGTTTAAGATTCTCTTTATATAGATCCTGTGCTTTACTTTAGCATTTGGTGGATCCTGTGAATGGAATCTTCTATTTCTACCAAATGCAAATCTGATCACATTACTGCCTGCATTCTCATTGTTAACATTTTAATGTAGTTTGCTTATTATTTTACAGTCTTTTATTTAAGACTGTGTATTTATGTAGCTTTGGTTATTTCCAGTTTATTACTTATTATGACTAATGCTGTCATTAACATATTTTCCTTGTCTTTGTAACAGTTTCTTCATATTAGTTTTTTTGTGCTCATGCTTATCATCAAAATATAACCCTCTTTTTCCAATTTAATGCTTTTTGCCTTGAGTTCTTTTTGTCTGAGTTTAATATTGTCACACCTATTTTAAATTTGCTCGCATTTACCTGATGAATCTCTGACCTTTCTTTTATTTTTAACCTTTATCAAAGTTTTCATATGGAAATTGCAGCTTTTGGGTTATATTAATTGAGAAGTACACTGAGAATAAAGGGACACTATTTTAAAAAGGCTACTCTAATTTGCAATACTTATTTGTATGAATCAGGACTTACCTTCATACTGTGCAGTCAAAACAGAATCCAGAAATAAATTGGTTGTTGAGGTACTATGAGAGGTCGTATCATTCATAACCATAATTTTGAATTTTTATGTTAATCAAAACAGTCTCATTGTTTGACTTTGTTATAAGTAAATGGTTAAATCTTTGACTCTGTTTTAAGGTAAACAATTTTATAAAATTATGAATATTATAATAAATAAAATGTTTCTCTGGTTTACATATCAAAGTTACACTGCTTAAAAACCAAAGCTTTAAAACCGCTGTGCTAGGCCTTCTTCCCCTTGCTCCCCCAGGTGTATGTTCAGTTTTAAACTAGTCCTGCAAATGGTGCCACATCCTGCTCCAGAGGAAAAGCCCATCTCCCAAAGACCCTAACCAGTAAGAAGACCTTGACCTTTGTTAGGAATTTGTATGATTGAAATAGGCTGAGCGCTTCTGAGTTAGGAGCCCTAGTAACGTTGTGGCTAAGTGCTCAGGTGCTAAGCAAATGATCAGTGGTTCAAATCTACCAGCCGCTTCATGGGAGAAAGACATGGCAGTCTGCTTCTGTAAAGATTACAGCTTTAGGAAACCCTATGGGGCAGTTCTACTCTGTCCTAAAGGGTTGCTATGAGTTGAAATCCACTCAACAGCAACAGGTTTGGTTTTTTGGGTCCTGGGTAAAATCTCAGTAAAAGTAAGAGATTCCAAAATACTCTCTGGCATTTGTGATATGCAGTCTTTCCAAAATCATGCCATAACCTTCTCAAGTTGTTTGAGAGAAGAATGACTTTTTATGGAGAGAAAGAGAGCATACAAAAGAAGCAATGTTATTATTTGAAGGGGAAATAAGTGAGCTATCTTTGCAAGAAGAATAAAATGCAAAATGATTACTTAATTAGCAAGATCAGGAGGCTGTCATTCAAACAGAACAAGGGGGACACTGCATGGTTTAAAATTAGGAAGGGAGAGTTTCAGGGTTGTATCCTTTCCCCATACTTACTCAATCTGTATGCTGAGCAAATAATCCGAGAAGCTGGACTTTATGAAGAAGAACATGGCATCAGGATTGGAGGAAGACTCAATAACAACCTGCGATATGCAGACAACACACCCTTGCTTGCTGAAAGTGAAGATGACTTGAGGCACTTACTGATGAAGATTAAAGACTACAGTCTGCAGTATGAATTACACCTCAACATAAAGAAAATGAAAATCCTCACAACTGGACCAATAAGCAGCCTCACGATCAATGGAGAAAAGATTGACGTCAAAGATTTCACGTTACTTGGTTCCACAATCAACACCAACAGAAGCAACAGTCAAGACGTCAGATGACGTATTGCACTGGGCAAATCTGCTGCAAAAGACCTCTTTAAAGTGCTGAAGAACAAAGATGTCACTTTGAAGACATAGGTGTGCCTAACCCAAGCCATGGTATTTTCTGTTCCCTCATATGCATGTGAAAGCTGAACAGTGAGTAAGGAAGACTGGAGAAGAGTAGATGCTTTTGAGTTGTGGTGTTGATGAAGAATGCTGAAAGTACCACGGACTTCCAGAAGAACAAACAAATCTGTCCTGGAAGAAGTGCAGCCAGAATGCTTCTTGGAAGGAAGAATGGCCAGAATTCATCTGACCTACTTTGTTCGTGTTGTCAGAAGGGACCATTCCCTGGAGAAGGATATCATGCTTGTTAAAGTGGAAGATCACAAAAGAGAAGAAGGCCCTCAACAAGACGGAATGACACAGTGGCTAAAACAATTCGCTCAAGCATGATAAGGATTGTGAGGCTGGCACAGGACCAGGCAGTGTTCCATTCTGTTGTCCACAGGGTCGCTATGAGTTGGAGCTGACTTGATGGTATCTAACAAGAACAACAACGTGTCTGTCCAAACTCTCGATTCTTGGTTTTTCCAACTGCTTCCAGCCTGGGGTCCTGAGTTCTCTTTGGATGCTACAACTGAGAAAGTCTATCTCTTTTTACTTATTTTCTGTTTCTCAGAGTCTTCTGTGGTATAAAACAACAATGTTCCCTGATATTCAAGTTCTTCTCCACGTGATGTTAGTCTCCTTTTCCAATTGCGTCTCCCATGAGTTCCCTTCCTGTATCGTACCCTTCAGTGGTCATGGCTGCTTGTACTTTCCTAAACACAGTGGACATCCCGTTGATTCCTCATGACTTTTACTGAGAAGTTTCCTCAACTACCACTTTCCCCTCACCCCTAGAAAGTAAAATGCTATTATTTTCCGAGGCCCAACTAAAACAGTAATACTTCTAGAAAGCCTTCCTCAGTGCCCCTGAGGAGAACGGATCACTGACTTCAATCTTTCGACAGGGATTTAGTGAGCACTCATTTTGTGAGAAACAGTGCAACACAATGATTAAGACCCAGACTGCCTAAATGCAAATTTGGACTTTGTTTCACATTAATCCTGCATGCTTGGGTGCACTACTTAATTTATCTGTGTCTGTTTCCTCAGGGGAGTCCCCAGGCGGCTCCAACCATTGAACACTTGGCTACTAACTGAAAGGTTGGCAGTCTGAGCCTGCCCAAAAGTGCCTCAGTAGAAAGACTTGGTGATGAGCTATTTCTGAAAGATGATAGCTATTGAAAAGCCTATGGAACACAATTCCACTCTGACATGGATAGGGTTGCCATGAGTCAAAGTCAATTTGATGGCAACTAGTTTGTTTCGGTTTGTTTTTTTGTTTTTCTGTTTCCTCACCTTAAAATGGAGAAAATAAAAGGACCTCCCTTCTACTGGCCTGTGCAAGGCATCTGACCGATCTGAGTTTAAGTGTCTTCACTTATCAAATGGCAATGTTGTTGTTAGCTGCAGTTGCATTGCCCCTGACTCATGGCAACGTCATGTGTTACAGAGTAGGGCTTTCTTGGCTGGAATCTTTACAGAAGCAGTTTGCCAGGCCTTTTTTCTATGGAGTCAATGGGTGAGTTTGAACTGCCAACCTTTAGGCTAGCAGTGAATTATAAACTGCTTGCACCACCCTGGCTCCTTCAAATGGGAATCATAATGTCTAAATCAGAGTTGTCAGATTTATTAAAATGAATTCTGGAAGGCTATCATAGACATTTAAAATACTGGGTTGATAGTAGCCTTTTACTAAATGGTAGCTAGTTGTAGAGTGTTCTATAAGCCAAATATGAATTAATAAAGTGATACTGGGATTGGAAAAAATAGTCCAGTTCTATAGAGTATTAAAATGTATATGGTGTGCAAAACATGTAAACAAATTATCGTAGTGGTCTTCTAGAAGAAAGAACAATGCATTGAACTTCACTATTTCACTCTGGAAGAAACTTACAAAATATTTTTACTAAAATATTTATACCAAAGGACCGTATTCAAAGGCAGACTTATCTGTAAGATAATTTTGCAGAGCTTGGAGTCTGAAGGTTTCAGTTTCATTTTTTAAAAAATTTTTTTGGCTTGAGCAAACAGGAGTTTATTCTCTTAAAATTTTGGAGGCCTGAATATCCTCCTTGGTGAAGTGTCTATTCATATCTTCTGCCCATTTTTTAATTGGATTATTTATCTTTTTGTTATTGAGGTGTTGGAGTTTTCTATAAATTCTAGAGATAAGTCCCTTGTCAGATATGTCATTGCCAGATATTCTTTCCCAATCTGTAG
>NW_006922432.1:398886-399460 GCF_000298275.1 Orycteropus afer afer
AAATCTGTTGGAGTACAGTACTTCAGAGTATCCTGCTATTATCCTTTTTATTTCAGTTGGTTCTGTTGTGATGTCAACCATTTCATTTCTTATTCATGTTATTTGTATTCTCTCCCTCTTTTCATTTGTTAAATTTGTCAGAGGTTTGTCAATTTTATTGAAAATGACCTTCTGATCTTGTTGATTTTTTTCTACTGCCCTTCTATTTTCTGTTTCATTGATTTCAGCTCGAATCTTTATTATTTCCTTTCTTCTGGTAACTGTAGGCTTTTCTTGCTGTTCTTTTTCTAATTGTTGGAGATGTTGGTTTAAGGTGTTGGATGTGTGCTTTTATTGCTATAAATTGGCCTCTCATCACTGCTTTTGCTGTGTCCCAAAGATTTTGGTATGTTGTTTTTTCATTCTCATTTGATTCAAGGAATTTTTTAAGTTCAATTTTTATTTCTTCTCTTACCCAGCCTTTCTCAAGGAGAGTGCTTTTCAGTTTCCATGTGTTTACTCTTTTGCTGCTGATCTTCCTATTGTTCATTTCTAATTTGATAGCATTATGATCTGAGAAGATGCTTTGCAGTAT
>NW_006922432.1:399876-400625 GCF_000298275.1 Orycteropus afer afer
TGCAGTTGCCATTTGCTTGATATATCTTTTTCCAACCTTTGATTTTTAGTCTATTTTTGTCTTTGTCTCTAAGGTGTGTCTCTTGTAGATAGCATATCGATGGGTTTTGTTTTCTTAGCCAATCTGCAACTCTCCGTCTCTTGAGTGGCGCATTTATTCCGTTAACATTCAGTGTAATTATGGACAAGTATGAATTGGTTGCTGCCATTTTGTTATGTGCTTTTTCATGGTGTCCCTGGTTTCTTTGTCCTATTTTATTTTCTGTGCTGAGCTCATTATGTGTATGAATCATGTTATCCTTTCCTTTGTTGCTGCTGTTTTAGTATTTGCTGAATATTTGTGCTTGTCCTCTCTTTTATTGTGATGTGAAGGTTTATCATTTTTTTTCTGAGGTTACCCTGTGATTTATAATTTTCTCCCCAAGATTATTACAATCCATTCTATCTTGCAACTCACTTGAATTCCTCACCATTTAGAAGTTCTGTAACTACACAGTATTTTCCCTCTTTTTGGTTTGTACTTGTCCTCTCTTGCCAATTGATGTTTCTGGTTCCCTGTTTATAAGCTTGTAAGCTTATTTTACTTTAGCTATGTCCATGGCTGTGGTTTCTGGGTTATGTAATCTTTTGTATTGATGGTCGGTTGTTATTTGCTATTTTTGGCTCTTTGTTCAAAGGACTCTGTTTAGTATCTCTTGTAAGGTTGGTCTGGTTTTAACAAATTCCCTTAGTTTCTGCTTATCTGGAAAT
>NW_006922432.1:400725-403064 GCF_000298275.1 Orycteropus afer afer
GCTTGCATGGTCTCTGCTGAGAAATCAGAGCTTATTCTTACTGGTTGTCCTTTGTAAGTAACTTTTTGTTTTACCCGTGCTGCTTTCAGGATTCTGTCTTTGTCTTTGGTTTTGATGAGTTTGATGATATGTCTTGGTGATTTTCTTTTGGGGTCTATCCTGTTTGGGGTTTGTTGGACCTCCTGAATGGACATATTCTAATCTTTCATCATATCAGGGAAGTTCTCTTCCAACAAATCTTAGACAATTTTCTCAGTGGTTTTACTTTTCTCTTCCTGTTCTGAAATTCCAATGACATGTAAGTTACTCCTTTTGATGGTATCCCACATGAACATTAGACTTTCTTCATTTTGTTTTGATATTTTTTCTGATTGATCCATTTCCAAAGAAGTATTCAGGTATTTTTCTTCAATCTCATTAATTCTGTGTTCCATTGCATCAATTCTACTTCTTTGCCCTTCCAATGTTTTATCTACTTCTGACAATTTAGTATTAATATTCTAGATTTCTATCTGTAGATTTTGAATCATTTCTAAGTTTTCATTTATTTTTTCCTTTTGTTCTTGTATTTTCTTCCATAATTCTTCTATGTTTTTTTCTGTGTTTTCCTTGGTCTGTCTCTCAATCCTTTGAAGATACCTAAATAGAATTCTTTTGAATTCCTTATCAGAGAGTGCCAATGCTGCTTCTTCCTCAGGGATGTGTTCTGCATCTGTATCCTGCTCCCTTGTTTGTACCACTTTATCCTGCTTCTTTGTGTGGACTGTGATGGTCTGTTGTCTCCAAGATATCATGACAGTATTGTATTTAGATCTCTGTTAACAGTTTGTGAAGAGCAGCCAAGGGTGAGTCAGGCTCTTCTTGGTGGTTGTTAATCATTGGCCCATTGGTGAAGAAGGAGGTAGTGGCTCTCACTCAGTAAGTGAAGCTGCAGGTGGTGTGGGTATAGTTGTGTCATATAGGAACTGTTGCTGTCTTCCACTCAGTTAAACAAAAGTAACAATTGAATAACCATCAAAAAAGTAAAAGCAAATGGACAAAATATACATTGTGTAATCACACAGGAACAGTAATCAAAAAAAAAAAAAAAAGAAGAAGAAAGAAAAAGGGGAAAAGAAGAAGAAGAAGAAAAGAAAACCCTGTAGTATCTCAGGAGAGGCAATAAGAGAAAAAAGTAGAGGAGCAGAAGAATGAAGAAAAAATGGGAAAAATGCAAAAAGAACAACAAGGAATGTGATTAACCACAAGAAAGAAAAAAAAATTGCAACCAGGGACAGGGAAAAGAAAAAAGCTGAAAACTAGAACCTGGGAGGGGAAGAATAGAGAATAATAGTAAAAAGGACAAAAGTAATACTAATAGTAGTAGTTTTAAAACAGACAAAAACAAACAAACTAAAAAAAAAGAAGAAAGAAAAAAATGGGTGCAGGGCAGGGCACCCAGGCTCTGTCCAAACACACAGACTGGGATGGAATTCCTGCTGGTCCAGAAGGTGGGAGTGAGGGGTGTCCACACCTCCATTCACCAAGACAGTGTGGGGCATAAGAGTATCAAGGGGAATGTCTCACCTTTCTAGTCATCCGGGTCTGGAATGTCTTTGGGGTTCCCAGCAAGTGGAGCCTGTTCTTTAGTCCCTGGAATCTGGGAGAATGCTGTCACTTTAAATATCCAAAATGGTCAAGCCGCTTGTAAACATTCAAACTGGCTGCACCCTCCGAACAGACAAAAGTCCACAGCTCAGCCCACCTTACTCTTCACTGCTTCCCCCTTTTTTTTCCCCAGCCACCAGAGCAGTCCTCCGTGTAGTCCCTGGCTAGTAGGGCCAATTTTTAAGTTAATTCTTTGGTCCTACCACCACTCTGCAATATCCAAGCTGTCTGTGCCATCAGGATCGCTTCCAGACTGCAGGTCTGTATGTCTCCTTTTTTGGTGTTTTCATGCAAATTTTTCTGCTAGCTGGAATTTAGCCCACCTCTATATCCTTCCCTTCAGGGTTCAGGGGTCCAGGATTATCTTCTGTATCTGTGTTAATTGGTTCCCCTTTTCTTTGTTAAAGAGAGTCTGTGCAGTCTTTCTGCCTAGTCCGCCATCTTATGGGAACTGAAGTTTCAGTTTTAGTGCCAGCTTTTCCACTCAACAACTGTGTGACCTTGTTCTGTAAAATGTAGGGTTGGACTTGGTGATATCTAAGGACCTTTATATATATATATAAATATCTCTAATTCTAAAGAGGATGAGAAACATTTTAAAATACTTATCCTCCTGCATTTGGATCTCCCTCCATTCCTTCCTGTACAAGCCTATACATATATATCATAGAATGTTGGCCGTTCAAACCAAC
>NW_006922432.1:403733-412732 GCF_000298275.1 Orycteropus afer afer
CAGAAATGATCAATAGGTTTTAATTCTTTTAATGTTTTTGTCTCTATTCACTCAAAAAGTGATTTCATTACCTTTCCTCAAATCTCTTCTCCATAACTTGTTTATCTTGGTCAATGACCCCACTTGTCCACTCAAGCCAGAGAGCTAGGAGTTATACTTGACTTTGACCTCACCCACTTTCCCATATTCAATTAGTCACCAAAAACCCACTGCTGGGGAGTTAATTCTCAATAGAACTGCACCATAGGCTTTCCAAGGCTGCAAATCTTTACAGAAGCAAACTGCCACATCTTTCTCTCATGGAGTGTCTAGTAGGTTTGAACCACTGACCTTCCAGCTAGTGGCCAAGCACTTTATCCACTGTGCCATCAGGGCTCCTTGGGTTAGTCACCATGCCCTGTTAATACCAACCCCTCCTCAGCCTCCTCGCCAATGCCACATTCATGCACTCGTCTTTTCTCTCCTGGCTCATTGCAGCATCTGCCTTCTCTCTTGATGTTTCTCCCTGGGCTTTTTCCTTCAAATCCATCATTGTTGAATTTCAAAGTGTCTGTGTATTTTAGTTTTTATTTATTCATTATTCATTATTATTATTGTGAAGTAGTTCAAGCACATTGAACAGATAATGTAACCAATACCCCTATAGTCACCATCCAACTTTATCATATCTGCAATATTTTGCATTATTTGCTTCAGATTTTTTTTTATTATGTTAGAAAACATTACTAACCATGTGTATTTTCCTTCCCGATCCCATTTCTTTCTCTCTGGACACAAACATCATCCAGGGATTGATGTTTTTCTCTCCTATGCATGCTGTTATTCTTGTGTTTTATGTACCAACCTGCAGCATGTATTATGATTTTAAACATGCTTAATTTTTATGGAAATAATGCCATAGTGTATATAAGGTGCAGCTTGTTTTTATTAACTCAACATATTTTTGTGATTTATCTATGTTGATATATGTAGTTCTTGTTTATTGATTCTCATTAATATGCCACCCTACACTGTAGCACAATTTATCCATTCTTCTGCTGATGGACATTAGAGTTCTTTCTTGATTTTTTTTTAACTATTGTTGTATATATCTTTTTGCACCCATATGTCAGAAGTTTTCTGCTAGACAGTATATTTAGAAGTTTGCTGGTTTGCCGTCCAGTAGTTGTATTAGCTCATATTCCCACCAGAAAGGGCGTGAGAGTTTCAACTGCTTTGCTCCCTCACTAGCACACAAAGTTGTCATAACTTAAATATATTTTTAAATGGTATTCTGTGGAGACTACTATTTGAATTGCATCTAATTTAGAATAATTGAGGAGAGAATGCATATCATTATTTTTATCTTCTCATTCATGAAAATCGGCTATCTTTCCATTTGTTAGCTGTTTTAAAAATGTTTTTAATAGCATACTATAATTTTCTTCATAAATGTCCTGCTCACTTTTTGTTAGATATATTCCTAGGTACTTTGCTTTTTGTTGTCTTTGTAAACAATGTCATTTTTAAATTACATTTTATGATTGTTTATCACTAATGTAAAATGTAGGATTGTTTTTGTATCCAAATTCTAATGTTTAGAATTGATTGTTTCTCACATCCAACTGTTCCTTTTTTCTACTGATATTTCTTCCATAATTTCTTGTTCTTTTAAAAGCAAAATGAACTTTTTGGGCATCCTAAAATATTTATTTTTCAGTATCATTTAGTGAATTCACTGTGCCATGGGTGAATTTATCTTGCCCATAAGTTCTTTGGAGTGATTTTATAAAATAATTTTAACAAATATTCTTCCCTTTTCTGGAAAAAAATGCTCAGTTTCTTCCAATACGCATTTATTGAACACCTACTATATATCAGACACCTTGTTAAATGCAGTGGAGTAAAGCTTCATTGCTGCACCTCTGAAATTTACATTTTAGCAAGAATATCAAACACCTAAACTGAGAAAATAAAAACCCTTTGCTAGCTACCCATTGCCTACAAGGATCAGACAAGGATGTTTTAGCATCATGAATGAGTCACTAATTATCCAGCCCCCTCTTTAGCCTTGTCTCTTGGTACTTAATGATAAAGAAACAGTGACCTACTTGAAGATTCCTTCCTTTCTGGGTTCACAGCCTACTTTGAAAGGCAGTGGTTCTCAAATTTTACTGTACATGAGAATCATTGAAGAAGTTTTAGACCTGCAGATCCCTGACTTCTATGTCCAGAGATGCTGATAGAGGAGATGAGTCTAATGACAGTGGCCTGAGGAGCACACTTTGAGAATTACCTTTTAAGCCTTCCAGAATAAGAGATCTCCATCCTATCAAAATTGTTGAATAAACTATTTGTTGCTGGTCTGCATTGTAAAAACTTAATTCTTTCTCTGGGCTGGAATACCTACTTTATAAATTGAGCAAGAAAACATCCAGTATAGGGAAGGTTATACAACTCCAGCAATGAAATATTTGAAATTAACTTTTTGACCTGTGTCAGTCTTGAGAAGAACAATTGAAAAAGCCTATCAAGGTTCCTGGAATTGACGTGTTCGCATATTTGGAAAGTGCCCTCAGCATGTGACATAATTTCCATTTACAGAATAGAACATTAAAAATTCTGGCCAAAATTTTAGGACAGATTGTCCTCAAATGTAAGATGTATTTGATGAACAGGGTCATTAGATTAATCTGATTGAAGTGGCAAACTGTAGATTTATGATACTGCTGAGAGGAAAGTATTGTTGATAGTTTGGAAATCCTAATAATGTTATGTGAAATTCCCAGACCTCTCTCCCTTGATGTGACCTTGATGTGGACTACAATGAGGTTTGCTGACTCTAGTACCCCAGGATGCTTCCTCCTCACTCCCTCTGTATCCATGTCAGATCAAAGCAAACTCCTAGGTCCCTTTTATCCTTTTGGTTTTTCATTGAACCACCTCCCTCCTGTGCCCCAGAGGTCCTTGCTGCTTTTGCTGACATTGTAAAGCCTTTAGACAATGATGGTTTCTGTTATCTTTTATTCCCATCCAGTCAATGGGAAACCCCTTTGGTTTCCTTGCACCGTTTTTCTTCTAGCATATTCAGGTTGTTCATTCTTCAAGCCGTTTTTTCAAAGTCATCTTTCTGATCTCTAAACTTTGAAGCACTCAAGGGTCTCCTTCTCTTTTCTATCTATACTCTTAAGGTGATCTTGGCCACACCTATACCATCACATACACGTATATGGAGATAACTCACAGATGAGAAGTCTGAGAGAGGGAGAAGAGGAGAGGAGAGAGGGAGAGAGACAAAAGGGAAGTTAGTTAAACAGCATTTATATGATATTCTTACAGAATAGAATATTAAAAATTTCTAATCTCTGATAAAGGAGCGGACCCTCAATGAGATGGACTGACACAGGGGCTGCAAGCCTGGACTCAGCTGTAGCAAGGATTATGAGGATGGCTCATGAGCAGGCAGTGTTTTGTGCTGTTGTACGTGGGGTCGCCGGGAGCTGGAGCCAACTCGATGGCATCTAACAACAACAACAACAACAACAACAATCCCAGGTGTTAGAGCTTTCACTGTATTATCTTCTGCTGATACATACATCTTTAGATAATATGACAACCCTGTACTACCCCATACTACACTGTGCTACACTGTACTACACTCAGCCTTCTCTCTTGCTACCTTCCGTTTGTACTAGATCCCATACCCTCCTCAAAGATATTTCTCAATTCTCACCACCCCTTACATTACCAGTTTTAATCCAAAGGGTCATTGCTGATGCCAACATGAGGAAATTGCTCCAATCTGAAGAACGAATCCTTCTCTCCACACATCCTCCTCAGCACTTCACAGCTCTGCTCCCTTTCAGCAAACCTCTGCGAGAGAGTTGTTTGTATTTGCTACTTCCAATTCCTTTCCTCCTTTTCTGCCTTGAGCCCACTGCAATCAGGCCTTCACCCTCACAGTTTTGCTAAAATTGGTCTTTGCAAGGTCAGTCATTAAATCCAACTCACTAAATCCAGTAATCAATGATCAGCCCTTATGTTAGTTGACCTATAAGTAGTAGTCGAGGAAGCTGATCACTCCTTATTTTAATACTCCCTTGACTCTATCTCACTGGCTGTTCCTCCTCAATTTCCTTTGTTGATTACTCTTCCTCTCCATAAACTTGAAAAGTTATTATGTCCTAGTTCTTGGACATCTTCTTTCTCTATGTGTGCAAACTCATTCAATTTATTTCACTTAATAATGTGCCTTTAGATTCCATCCATATGCTGATGGGTCCCCAAATTATGTCTCCATCTTCACCTCTACCATGAACTCCAGATGCCTATTCTATAACTCTATGACATCCTAGATTTCATACATCCATACAAAATTCCTGATTTCTTCCTAACTCCCCACTCTGGGGAAAAAAAAAAAAAAAATGTAGTCTATCCTGTTCCTCCTTGCCTTTACCAGTCTAGTAAATGGAAGCTTCATACTTCAGTTTCTTAGGCCACAAATATTACTGTCATTCTTGACTCTACTCTTTGTCTCATACTCAACAACTAATCTGTTAGCAAATACTATCTTTTCCATACTTAAAATATATACAGAATCTGACCACTTCCCAAATGACACTGTGATTTCCTCAAGGGCAAGGTCAGAGATCTTGATGTTCTTGATGTCTAAACACAGTAGCCAGGTTGATGTCATTCCCTTCTTTGAACCTTCTAAAGCTTCTCATCACATTCAGAGTAAAAGTCACTATCTCCTTTCAATGGCTCACCAATTTCTTCATGGCACTTGGCCCTAGTTACCTTCCTGACCCCATGTCTGACTACCCTTCCTCCTACTCACTCTCCCCTAGCCACACAAGGCCCCCTTGCTGTTCCTTGAACATTAAGGCCTTTGCCCCAGTTCTTGCCTCTGCTTGGAATGCATTCCTCCCAGCTGTCAGCATAATTTACTCTGTCGCCTTCTTCAAATCTTTCTTCAAATGTCACCTTCACAATGAAGCCTTTCCTAATCTCCCCATTTAAAATTTTTAACTCCATTCTTCCTTCCCTATACTCTCTATACTTCTGCTCTGTTTTGCTCCACAACACTTAACACCGTCTTACGCCATGTAGTTTATTTTTTATTATCTGTTTCTCTCCTCAAAAATGACAACTTTCCTTGATGATTTATGTGTATAAAATCTATGCTTGATATGAAGACACATTAGTTGACTCTCTCACTTTTTCTTCAACCAACTGCCTTCTTTTCTGTGCCAGACCCCCATGCTGAACACCAGAGACACAAGATGAGGACCTCAAGGTCTCTGTCCATGCCCTTGAGGAAATCAGAGTTTAATCAGGAAGAAAGACACTAGTCCTCGTTTTCCCAGAGGGGGTGACCCATGGCCATGTGAGTGACAAACACCACTTCCCTGGAGGGATTGTTCATAACAAGCTAGGAAATCATCACTCACCAAGTTGAGCCCAAATGTGCCCTTCCTGAGGCGCCTCTGACTTTGTGATTTTCCTGTATCCATAAAAATAACAAATGCTCATCCCCACAATGTCTCTGATTTATATGCTTGTGAAGTCATGGCTATGATTATCTATGCAAATGAAATTAATTTCCGACTTCATCACAGTCTTTATTTAGTGTTTGGGGGACTAGGACTCTGCACTACTACAAGGGCCCCTCATTTTCAGTAGAAGTCAAGTCTAATTTCAAATGCAGGAAGGGAGCTGCTATTTAAAGGAACCCTGCTGAGAGATTTTTCTTTTTTTTAAGCAACGATTTTTTTTCAAAGTGAATAATATCCCCCAATTTATCTTCTTTGTACAATCTGAAAAAAGTCTGATGGATGAACTCCTGATACATAGGGGTTTGAATTATACCTGACGTACTTGAAAGGACCCCAGATTGGGTCTTTGTCACAGTGCTGCAACTGTTTGACTGATTGATTCTGTGACCTTGGTCAAGGTTTTTTTTTTTTTTTTTTTAACTTTTCTGATATCTCCATTTCCCTCTTTGCTAAGCAAAGGACTGTACTTCCTGTTCCCCAAGGTTACTTGCCACTCATGGAATCTGTGATTCTAGTTGTCTTTACTACTTTTGCTTTTGCCAACTTGGTTAACCTCTTCCTATATGTTCTGTTGGAGTCCTTAGGCACACAAATGGTTAAGTGCTCAGCTACTCGCTGAAAGGTTGGTGGTTCAAACCCACCCAGAGGCACCTCAGAAGAAAGGCCTGGGGATCTGCTTCCCAAATATTAGCCACTGAAATCCCAATGGAGCCATTTTACTGCAACACACGGGGTTGCCGCGAGTCAGAGTGAACTGGACAGCAGCGGGTTTGGTTTGGGTTTCTGTGCCCTTGGTGAACAGGGAATCCTTTCTGAGCTCCATGAGGACTGAACCTAACTGCTTCCCCTGGAAGCTAAACACCGAGTATCTAAGAACAGCCAGACATTCCTTCTTTTTTATACTGTGACCTCTGCCTATGAGGAGCCCTGGCGTCACAATGATTAAGTGCTCTGCTGCTAACTAAAAGGTTGGTGGTTCAAATCTACCCGGCACCTCTATAGTAGGAAGACCTGGCAGTGTGCTTCCACGAAAATTACAGCCAACAAAACCCTATGGGGCAGTTCTACTCTGATGAGTCAAATCAACTTGACAGCACCCAACAACAGCATCTCTGCTATGAGTCTTCAGGACTTGTCTGCATACATGGGACTTTGCTATTCTGACTGTTATTTCTTATTACATGAATTGAGAAAATAAATGAATGACAATACATGAATTGATATGCTTCATGCAATGGTTTCTCCCTCCTCACAGCCATGTAGATAGTATTTTAAAAGTGGAAGCTGAGCTTCACAGAGGATCTTTTGTTTACATAACACTTAGGCAGCACTTCCTATGCTCTGGTGCAGCTCTGAGTATTTACAAATAGTAATGCATCTAATCCCCATTTAACCCCATTGTGTAGTTGAGAAACTAAGGCACTGATGATATAAAGTAACTTGCCCAGGGTCATACAGCCCTTAGTGGGCAAAGCTTGGACTTCAACTCAGACAGGCTAGCTGCAGAGTCCATGGGTTCACTCCACTCACTAACCTCAGGAAGGTGCCACACTTCAAACAGCAACTCGACTGGTGAACCTGGATTTCTAACTGTCTTTCCTTTGCTTACGGCTCTGTGAAAGTGCAATATCCATCAATAGCTAAGTGTATCTATGCCCACATACATGTGCCCAGACTCCAAAGACACTATATATTTGTTTTCCTGGGTCACCAAAGGCATGATATCTCTACCTGTGGGGTTCCTGGTTGTTGATAGGTGTCCCATGGGGTCTGTTCCCACTTGCTGGGACCCCCTATACAACAGAACGAAGCACTTCCTAGCTCTGCACCATCTTCACAGTTACTGTTCTGTGCTGCGGCCACTGTGTCCACGCTCCTCGTGGAAAGCCTTCCTCTTTTGTGCTGACCCTCTATTTGGTCAAGCATGATGCCCTTCTCCAGGGACTGGTCCCTTCTGACAACACGAGCAAAGTAGGTGGGGCAAAGCCTGGCCACTCTCACTCCTAAGAAGCATTCAGGCTGCACGTCTCCCAGGATAGATTTGCTTGTTCTTCTGGCAGTCCATGGTATTTTCACTATTGTTTGCCAACACTACAATTCAAAGGTATCAACTCTTCTTTGGTCTTCCTTATTCATTGTCCAGATTTCACATACATGTGAGGTGATTAAAAATGCTTTGGCTTGAATTAAGTCCATCTTAGTCTTCAGAGTGACATCTTTGCTCTTCAACACTTTAAAGAGGGCTTTGGCAGCAGATGTGCCCAGTGCAACACGATGTCTGATTTCCTGACTGCTGCTTCCATGGGTGTTGACTGTGGATCCAAGTAAAATGAAATCTGTGACAACTTTAATCTTCTCTCCATTGATCATGATGCTGTTTACTGGTCCAGTTGTGAGGACTTTTGTTTTATGTTGAGGTGTAATCCAGACTGAAGACTGTAATCTTTCATCTTGATCAGTAAGTGCTTCGAGTCCTCTTCACTTACAGCAAGCAAGGCTGTGTCATCTGCATATCACTAATTGTTATTGAGTCATCCTCCAATCTTGATGCCACATTCTTTATATAGGCCAGCTTCTTGGGTTATTTGCTTGTCATGCAGATTGAATAAGTATGGTTCCTAGTAAGAAGGCAAACTCCATTTCTTGTGAATTTCTTTCTTTCTTTTTTTTTTTTTTTGTGTATCCCAGGGCCATAGTCTTGAGGGTCCCACCAGAACAGAATACATCTGACCAGTAATTCTGGTCATTATTGTGTTTTTGAATTTTGTTCCATGTTTTTCTCCCACTCTATATAGGATCTCCAATTTTGATCCCTTCCCAAGTGGTTGGCTTTGGCAGCCAGGCACCATCTAGTTCTTCTGGTATTGAGGTCCATCATGTCTTAGGGCTGATTGTTTCCAAATGCCCTTGGTTTTCTTCACTCTTCTTCGCTTCAAATGAGAGGAGACTATTAGCTGCATCTTAGATGGCTGCTCAAATGCTTTTAAGACCCCAGTTGCTACTCACCAAAGTAGGTTGTGGAACAATATTTTTTTTCTTTTTGGTATTATGTTGTGCCAATTGAGCCTGGTGTCCCCCAGTACTATGGTCCTGAGCCGACAGCCCCGGTGGTTCTCTCTCCCAAGGTGTTTGGTTATCTTTGAGGGATTATTTCATGTCTGTCTTCTGTTGCTTCTGTAATGAATGTGGTCATTTTGCATCACTAGTATCTGTGCAAGATTATCCTCAGCTAAATCTATTGCAGGTCTAAGGAATATCATTGGTCTTAGTGAATTTCTTGTAAGTTGATATTTTCTTTGTTAATGTGTCATTAGAAGTTTGCTAGTCTGATGGACTTTCTTAGTTAGTGTTCTTTGATTTTCTCATCTATAAAATAATAGTGTTGAGCAAAATCATTAGTAAAGTCCTAAGAAATTGTGAATCTCATTAGGATCCCTTTGAAATCCTAGGTAATGCTGCTTC
>NW_006922432.1:419332-432632 GCF_000298275.1 Orycteropus afer afer
AGTTTTCTTTGTATGTTATCTATGCAAGCAGGGTACTGTGCTATGCTCCTCTATTCACTAGTTGGCAGCACTTATACACTCACCACCTGTCTCCTTTCCTGTTGTCAGCCTCTCCTATGTCCCTGCCAACTTTGGCAAACAGAATCTATTCTTAAGTCCCTGGAATCTGAATGAGAATGCTATCTCTAATCCAAAATGGCTGCCACGTGTAAACAATCAAAATGGTTACACCCTCCAGACAGCAGAAAGTCAACAGCTCAGGTTGTCTCCCTTCTTGCTGTTTCCCTTCCTAGTCATAGGCCACCAGCGCAGTCGTCCCTGCAGCCCTGGTGACCAGGGATGATCTTTAGGTCAATTTTCAGGTGCCAACACCACTTGGAAATATTCAGGCTGTTGGTCCCATCAGAGTAGCTGATAGTCCACAGCTCGGACTGTCTGTGTACTCACTGTTTTCATTCAGGTTTTTCCACTAGTTGGTGCCTAATCCAGTTCTGTATAGTTCCTTTCAAAGCTCAGGGCTCCAGGATTATCTTCTGTATCTCTGCTCTGTCAATTGGTTTTTCTTTTCTTTGTTGAAGAGGGTCTGTGTCGCTTGTCTGCCTATTCCTCCATCTTACTGGAAGTCCAGTGTTTCTTAATTTTGTAGGTAGTCCCTTTACTTTCACCAATCACAGTTAGGTCATGCTATGAGGGTAAGGTAAAACAAACAAACAAACAAAACCAAACTCACTGTCATCAAGTCAATTCTGACTCATAGTGACCCCCTTTTGGTTTCTGAGGCAGTAAATCTTTACGGAAGTACATTGCCATGTCTTCCTTCTGTGGAATGGCTGGTGGGTTTGAACTGCCAACCTTCTGGTTAGTAGTCAAATACCTTAGGCAGAAGGTAAGGTAAACATTATAGATTCTACTCATGACTCAAAAGACCCAGCAGAAGGTAAGGTAAACATTATCAATTCTACTCATGACTCAAAATTCCTGATTGTGAAATGTGGGTTGTTTTTGCAAGGTCTCCTGCAGACCTCACCACTTTAACAGAGCTTCTTCTGCTTGAGGATATGTTGGGACTGACAACTTGTGTGGCTTCCATGGGGCATCAGTTTTCTGACCTGAAGAAAAAAGAAGACAGTCTAGATGATCTCAAAAGAACTTTCCAGCTTGGACGATCTTTGGTTAGTCAGATCCCAGGAAGTCACAAAAAGGAAATTAAAATAAATTCAGTAATTGTAAGCTGATATTATTTTGCTACATTCCGAGGGAGTGATTATATGAAAGTGGCACTTGTCTGGGAATAATTTATATTAGAAGCACACTTAGAGTTAGTTCAATCTTATTAAAAGCTGTTAATGGAATCATTATCCTCATAGTAAGCAGTTATTAGATTCTTAGTATTAATGGTATTCGTTGCAACAGGAGATTAATCTGGTACTAAAATTTTAGTCCTGACTCTTAGTATAAGGTCCATTTCCATGTGATGAGAATGCAATGATTGAGACGAACATGGCAAGAAAAGATTTCTTCTTGGAATCGAGGGAAACATTGGTGTGTCATTTCTAAAATACCGAGAAAAATAATTGTGCTGTCTGCTTTTTCTTCCTTCGAATTTTATTTTCTTGTTGCTTTTGAGAACGTACACAGCAAAACACACACCAACTCCCTAGTTTCTGCATGTGCAGTTCAGTGACACCCTCCTTGCTTCCTTCTTAACATCAACTCACTGCCCTAAGGTTCCTTTCTAATCTTTCAAGTCGCTGTTGTTAATTTGATCCCATACAGATAATTCTTAAAGTAGCATAATGATCAAGATGTGGTCTCTGCTTTAATCCGAAACTTTTAATAAACTATATAAACTTGTTTACTAAACTAGAATCTGGGCTTTGGTTATTTGCTTAAGCCAATTGAATTAGTTATTTCTACATCTTGGTTACATTTTGTTGTCTCCCCTATTCACTGTTATTTTATTATCTATAACCTAAATACAGACTTTGGAGTGTGATATTCATTTGTTAAAACACAAATATTTTATTTTTATTAGACCTTCAAATGTCCTCTGGCAGAACATATCCATCCCTTCACTGCTAGACATTTTTTTTTTTTTTCAGTTCTTGGTAATCCCACTTAGTTACATGTGACCTTTATTGAAGTTGTGTTTCATGAGATATGGTGTTCATCAAAAACATTGCATTTAGGGTGTGTTTGGGGAGGATATGGGAAAGTAAAGAGAGTTTGTGATGTTTTACAAGGCTGTACCATTACTCTGTCCCCCTGTTTGATTAGGAAGGAATGTTCCACTTATTTCTGTACATCAACAACTATTTATTAAAGTTTATACACACTGATTGTGCTTTTAAAAAATCCTGTAATAGTAATAATGATACCAATCAACTACCAACTATGAGATACCCCATATTTCAGAGAGGAAGTTCAGATAATTTATCTGATTGGGTCTGCATGACAGCCCTTCACAATAGGTAGTGGATATATTATGTACCCCATTTTACAAATGTAGGAATTAAGAAAACCAAGATCACACTGCTAAAAATGGCAGAGTCTAGGATTGTTACTGCAAGACTCATGCTCTTTCCACAGTACTATGTTGCCCTTCCATAAGCAGAGAGCAATTGTGAGGTCTAGGTATGTTCATTCATTAATCTCTTTCTTATCAATACAATCAACTGACTCAAGGGTTTTCCAAATATGTTCACTTTGCATTTAACTCTCTCTTTAAAAATGTTCACAAGGTTATTTAACTTGTTAATGTTCCATGGCATTTTAGCTTTATAAGAATGGTCTCAGTCTCATTTACAGACTCCTGACAATCACCAGCCATGGATGTAGTCTCTGAGCTGAGGGTCTTCCTAGCATGATGAATGTTCATCTCTGCTAGGTTCAATGGGATTCTAAATGAAGTGATTAATTTTAAAGAAAATCAATTAGTGTAGAGCACAAATATTTTATTCACAACAGCCTCCAGTTTAGAGTTGTAGGCCCCTTTGAAGAAGAGGTGGTTGTATGGCAATCAAGGTGATCAGGAAGATAACCCCTGGCACATGCTGCCTGTTATTCACCCAGGAGAGAGAGAGAGAATTTTCTCCAAGCCAACAGCTCTCTTCCCCACCCTGTCCACTGAGTAATGGATGGCCCCTTGAATAATGGGTGACCTTGACTCACTCTCTCAATTTGCTGTTGCCCTGGTTCTGAGAGGAAACATCTGTGCTGTGGAGTACCTCCTTTTCTTGATCAACCTTTCCAAGTTAGAGTATTAGAAAGCAATAGATTATCAGTAGGTCCAATTCTGCACTGAAACTTGTCAAATATCTAAATTTAAGCTCTGTTACCCTCAGGACATTTTGGAAATGAACCAAAGATCAAAGTCAATGCCATGGAGGTAATTAAATTGGGCTTGTTTTCTCCTGGTTTTATTTTAATTTTTGCAAGCTAATTGATAACTGTAGTTGAACTAACCAGATTTCTCTAATGTAACTAGTGAATCTTGCATTCAGTGACTTGGTTGATGGAGAGGGAGAGGAACACACTCTTGTTCTCCATTGCTCGGAAGGTCACATGTCCTGGTTTCCCTGCACAGTCCTCTTGTGATGCTTGCTGATGAGCCAGCCTATTTATTAATATTGTTCCTTTTCACCCTCAGAATTGCCCCAGTTTGGATGTTATATTCTATAGTTGTCCTATTCATGACTCCTACTTTCCTGGCTATGACTTGAAATAGACAGGAATACAATGACCTCCCAAATGGGCTTTAATGATTTACATATGCCCTGTTTTCTAGTAGCCTCAAACAGACATAATAAACTAAACCAAACTCACCGTGGTTGAGTCAAATCTGACTCATAGCAACCCCTCCTTGGGTTTCTGAGGCAGTATCACTATGGAAGTAGATTGCCCAGTCTTCCTTCCTTCCGAGGAGTGGCTGGTGTGTTTGAACTGCCAGCCTTCTGGTTAGCAGTCAAATGCCTTAGGCAATAGGCCACCAGAGCTCCCTCAGACAGACATGCTGACCAAAATGACATCTATATTGTATTGTAAATGATAATTATTTATGAAACACACACCATGTATCAGAAATGTTTTATAAAGATCATCCCATTTAAATATAGCAACTTATGTACAAACAGGTGCTATCACATCCCCGTTTTACAGAGGAGGAAACTAAGGCTCAATGAGGATGACTTGTGCATGTCCAGTTCAGTGACACTGATGACATTCGAGTTGGGCCCTTCTCACCCTCCTTGCTTCCTTCTCAACATCAACTCACTGCCCTAAGGTTCCTTTCTAATCTTTCAAGTCATTCTTGTCTATTTGATCCTATAGAGATAATTTTTAAGGAAGCAGGATGATCAGGATGTGGTCTCTGCTTTAACCCAAAACCTTTAATGAACAATATAAACTTGCTTACTAAACTAGAGTCTGGGCTTTAGTAATCATTTATTTGGTTAAACCAACTGAATTATAGACCATATAAGAGAGAGCACAGAACTTCTGAGTCAGGGACCTGGATATGAATTTAGAGCCCAGACTTTTAATTACTATGTTCCGGTGGCCTGGCTATGGAGTCCCTGGGTGGCCTGAATGGTTGAGTGCCTGACTCCTCCCTGAAAAGTTGCTGGTTCTAATCCACCTAAAGGCATCTCTGAAGAAAGGGCTGGTGATCTACTTCTGAATAACCAACCTTGCAAACCCTGGAGTGCAGTTGTGCTCTGAGACACATGACGTTGACATGAGCTAGAGTCTACGCAGCAGCCTCTGCTTTGGGTTTGCTTGTCTGTTTGCTTTTGGTTATGGCCCCTTCCACACGCAGAGGCAGAAAAGTGTTCTGAGCAATGGTGTAATCCAGGGGTTTGGGTAATGAATTGGGGCTCCAAACCATTACCTCATTTGAGATTTCATTGTATGAAGCACAAAGTCTTCAGTCTCCCAAATGGAAAGATATAGTCAAGACTGAAGCCACACACTGATGTAAATGTGCACTAACATTTAAGGAATTGATGCAACTCCTCGAAGTTGAAAGGTAGTAAGAAGAACACAATCTCCTGAATGAGAACATGGCACATAAAGGGAGCTGCAGATACATGCACACAAACTGTGTCCTTCAAATCGTTTCAGTATCTCAATGTCTTTGCTGCCTTCACATTAGCCTAGTGTGAATACTTCATTACAGAGTCAGTAGAAATTTTGGGGACTTGAAGTCCTACTTTTGACACATGGGCTGATGGGGAGGATAAAGGGACAGGATCTAGAATGTCACTTACCATGCTTCCATAAAGTTTGACAGCCTTGGAAGTCCTATGGGGCAGTTCTACTCTATCCTATAGGTGGCTGTGAGTTGGAATTGCCTAGACAGCAATGAGAACACTCCAGAAAGGACCTAAGGTGGCAGATTCAGTCATCAATGAGCTGATTCCAACTCATAGTGACCTTATAGGACAGAGTAGAACTGCCCTATAGGGTTTCCAAAGATGCCAATCTTGACGGAAGCAAACTATCTCATCTTTCTCCATGGAGCAGCTGGGTTTGGAATGCCAACCTTTCGGTCAGCAACCAAGCGCTTAACCACTGTGCTATCATGGCTCCTGTTTGTGGTAAGTGGCAGGGTAGAAATCTATGTCAACTGAAAACCAGTTCCCTCCCAGTTCAGCAAGGTTTTCTTGCTGTTGTCATGAAGCTCTAAGGGTGCTGTCTCTTTCACATTTGTTTTCTTCTGGAAACCAGTATCTTCTCCAGCAGTGAGAGACACCATTGAGTGGAATGGGGAAATCCTTTATTTGGGCTGGCAGTCTTGAGCGGTGCAGTCAAGAAGGAAATCTCTGATATATGGAAAACATTAAGGTTTTGTGCTAACTGCGACACCTGGGGAAGATCACCTGACTGGCTGACAGATGGGGCTCTGATATCTGCACCCATGTTTCCTTCCTGCTCCCCAACTTCCAGTGCACTGCTTTTCCTCTGCTTTCCCATTTGCTGCCCCAGTTCCATAAATCAGATGAATGTATACAAATGAGGAAAGTGAGCACTACAATGTTGACTTTCACTCTCTCCCTTTAGATTATTCAGCTTTTTCTTCCCCTTGATGACGAGGTAGGAGCTGCGGTAGCACAGTGCCTAAGGCACTTGACTGCTAACCAGAAGGCTGGCGGTTCAAACCCACCAGCCACTCCTCGGAAGGAAGGTTGGGCAATCTACTTCTGTAGTGATACTGCCTCAGAAACCCAAGGAGGGGTTGCTCTGAGTCGGATCTGACTTGACAGCAGTGAGTTTGGTTTTGGTTTTGGTTGGTCACTCACAGAACCAGGAACAGATCCTGGGGGTAGGGGGAAGGCCGAGCAATGAAATCTTTTCCTGATAGCTAGACCAGGGAGGTGCTAAAAATGTGATGAAATTCACAGTCTTCCAAGAATACAGCTTCTCTCTGAAGAGTTTGGAGAGGGTAGTGTTTCTAGCAACTGTTTATAAACACTAAGAAGTGGCACTATCTTTTCAATAAATCTTTAGAGTTTGGGGAGAGGTTCACCATTTATTGTTTCATTTAATGTCTTTAACAGCCTTGTGACACAGGTGGAACAGAGGTAGTCATTACGGGGTGCCTTGGGGATGAGGGATGTTGGCACTTAAGCACCACTGAAGGGCAGGGAAGTGGAGGAAGGTGGTATGAACCGGGTTAGAGACTGGGGAAGGTATTACTTATCCAGTTGTTAAGGTGCCCAAAAGGCACGGCTATCTTGGGATCTTGGGTTATGTTCAGATCTTGTTCGAGTCTGGGGCTAGTGCTGATGCTTGCTGAGAGATCCCCATCTGGCTGAGAGGCTGCAGCAGTAGGGGTATTAGACAGGGTGCAGTAGGTGAGGCAGTGTGGTCCCATGTTTTCAGCAAGGAAGCCTGCAGAAGAAGAGGGAAGGGAGAGAGAGCAGACAGACAGGGCTGGGTGGTCATGGCCATAGTGAACAGGGCAGATTTATAGGCTCAGCAACACACTGGATTGCCTGGCAAAGAAAAGGAGACAGAAGTCTGGTCATAAAGACTAGGGCATTGCAGGGGAGAAGGTAGGGAGAATGGTGGTTCTAGTCTCCACAATGTTTACGGCTCATCCCTGGTGCCCTGAGCCCCCAGTAAATGGGGACATCACTTCCCAGGCCCCACCAGTGAACCAGGCTATTGTTCTCAACACATATGAGCTTTGCCTAGGTTGGGCCAGAATTTGATGATCTGCAGATAGGACTCGACTGCGACTCCACTTGCCAGGAGTGTTGGAAAGCAAATGCAGGGGAACTGAGCCAGTAGGTGACAACCATTATTCTTCCCATTTTGCAGAAATGAAGCCATGGTGAGAATTGCAATCACAGAATAAAAGGAAAGATGAACTGGTCCAAGAACATATTTTTGGCAACTCCTGTTACAAGGGCTCCATCTCCTACAAGCTTATGGAAGGGGCTGAGGGAAAGCAGAAAGGATTTTACTGGTATTTTACACATTTAGTGGCAGGAAGGGTTCTAGCACTGGTGGCAGGCATGGTGTTAAAGTAGACGATTAGAAGTGTGTGTGGGGGGAAACCCAGAGAGAACCTATCAGTAGGATGCTAGGGCGAATTGCAAAGCTTTGTGCACACCTGGTTGGTTGTCTCAGTGAAATGACTTGACACCAGTATCTTGGATTTTCCAGAAGTTTTCCTTAGCTTAGCACATTCTTACTAAGATTGATGGCATGCATGGGGTCTCTGTTCCCCATATAAACTTATTTCTTGTGTACATTAGATCACTGTTACATACTTACTTCATGCATATAAATTATTTGCATAAAGAAAAGGGGGTCTGATATACACTTCCTATGAACTCTTCATCAAATAAGGTGAATTAGGTACAGAGTATATGCTGAACAGGGGGGTCAATGGTATGAGGATAAGCCCTGAGTATGTGCCTGATGTGTGTTGTGGGCACAGATGCAGTGGACAGATGTGCACTTTCTGTCCTTGTGAGCATTCCATGTTGTTTTCCCATATGTTTCGACATGGAGAACATCATGATACAATTACAAGTGTTTAAAACTAACAGCTCCACCATTCATCTGTATGTTGCTGTGATGCTGGAAGCTATCTATGGCACCGGAATTTCGAACACGACCAGGGACAGCCGTGGTGGACAGGTTCCAGTGGAGCTTCCCAGATATGACAGACTAAGAAGAAAGGCCTGGTGACCCACTATCAAAAATCAGCCAGTGGAAACTCTATGAATCCTAACAGAACACTGTGTGATCTAGGGCTGCAACATGAGTCCCCTACATGGGAAGATGCTCAAAATAATACAGTGGCTGCAGCAATGGGTTCAAGCAGCCAGTGAGCGAGAAGATGGTGCGGGCCTGGGCAGGACTTTATTCTGTTGTACGTGGGGTTGCCGTAAGTCAGAGCTGACGGGAGAGCAGCTAACAACTATTAAAGCAGCAAGCAAGGGTTTCACGTAGTCAAGAAGTGCTGACGCAATCTCATTCTGTTCTGCTTTGCGCTGGCTCTTTACGTATCCACTTCCTTCCCTAGAGTAAAAGCTTCTCCAGGGCTGGGGTTGGGTCTCATGTTTCTTCCTGTTGTTGCAGCGCATAACATAGTGGCCCAAATGTGGTGGAAGGTAACTGAATGAGTGAATTCAGAGTCACGTAACCCGGAGCAATGGAAACAGCTAGGATAGTGGTTTCTACCTCACAGATGGTTATATTCTAATCTGAAAGAGACTGGATTCAAAACCAGATGGACAGAAAGAAGGACTAGCGATGACTGTGGCCAAGTGAAAAGATGGCTAACTTAGCGCCCAGAACACTAGGCTTCTTGTTGTAATGCTGCTGACAATTCCCTGTGTGAATCTGTGTGAATCTGGGTGAAGGCTTTGCCTCTCCGAGCCTCCCTCGCCCTTGTCCTCAAAAGGAGCACATTTAGGTAATGATCCCTATTGAGCCTTCTCCTCTGCAGTCGAAGCTCAAAAAATGAGAGCAACGTGAAAATGACACCAAGATGTTGAGATTCTACAGCTGTCTTGAGACTTTTCTTCGGATTATTAAGCAATGCAAGCTTATTTTGTAGAAGAAAGAAATGTATGCAGCAAAGAAAATAAATACCAACAACATACTTACTACTCAGTCATAACCACATCTTTGGGTATTTCCCTGTAGTTTTTACTGTGTGCATGTGTGCGTGTGTGTGTGTGCGTGTGCACGTGTGTGAAATCAGACAGCGAGCTAGCGAGAGGAGGGGGAGGGAAGGAGAGAGAGATTTACGTTTCCGGGATTATGCTCTATAAACTACTTGGTGTCATGCTTTAGTCACTTAACATTACATTTCAAACCTTTTTTATGTCATCAAATATTACTAGAAAAATAATGTTTAGTGGCTGAATTGTACACATTTCATTGGTACGCATCATAATTTATTTAACCAATTCTCTGTTGTTATAATGTGATACACATCCTTTAACTTAGATCTTTACCAATTATGGCTGATATTCTTATGATGAATTTGTAGCATGAACACTTTGAACACTTTTGATGCCTAGTGACAAGCTGACCTATGGGAAGTGGTCCAATTTATGCTGCAGCCAGCAGCTTATGAGAAAGCCCATGTCAATAGACTACCTACATGGCTGTTCCCTTATTTCTCACAACTTTGACCGTTTCATAGGTGAAAATGTTCAATATTTTCATTTCATTATTTCCCAGCATTGCTGGTGTGATAGGTAATTTTCCCCCATGTTTATTGGTTAATTGCATTTTTTTTTTTCATTGTCAATTGCCTGTGTGGAACATTAGCCTGCTTGTTATTGGATTATTATTTTTGATTCTTGATTTGTAGAAGTGTGTTATATATTAGGGATGCTATCTCTTTGTGTGTCATGTTTTGCAATTATTTCTCCATTTTACCATTTGCCTGCTATTTTAAAAAATGTTTTAATTTTGTAAGAACCATACATTTTTAGGTCATTAAATCTAATAATCTGTTTTAAGATTTCTGCTGAGAAACAACTTTTCGCTCAAATGCAGCTATTGCCTTCTTTTTGGGGAGTGTTGGTGTATGGAAGGAATGATTAGATACTCATGCTTAGTTATTGTGAGAGACTTTATGAGAAAGCATTTTTTTTTATTGTGCTTAATCAAGTAATCTTTTCCTTTATTGCCCTTGTTTTATGGACACAGTTGCAAGATGGAACACTTTTTAAGTGTTTTAATAAAAATGTGTAAGCTTATTTGATTCCAGTTCATTATAATCCCTCAGGCATTTTATCTTTTTTCAACATTTCTAACTATTTTATCTTCTCTTCCATTAAGACATTTAAATATGTAACTTACACTGAATTTCTTTAAAATCATTTTTTAATGTAAGATTTTAATACAAGTCACCTATCTTCTCTGTTGCATTCCAGACTCCAGTTTTCAAATGACTCCTGAACCTCTCCTCATGAACATTCTGTAGGCATCTTAAACGCAGATTGTCCAAAAGTGGATTAATTATCCCCCATAAAACGAATGAATTCTTGTCCACTCTGTGTGTGTGTGGAATTGGTTATTGACTTCATCATTGGCATAGAAGTTCAATACAACAATCGGGGCATCAGCTCTAAAACTTCCCTGTTTCTTTCCCCTCATATTAAATCAGTTACTGAGTCCTGTTGAGCCTTTCTCCTTAGAAGTTTCAAAATGTCATCTCGCCTATCCATGTCCACTTCTGACATAGTTTAGGACGTTTTCCTGTTCCCTTGGGTGACTTTGAGATGGCAGTACAAAAGCAAGATGATAAGACAAAGGGGGAAGATAGACAAAAGCCAATGGCACATGCACCTTTATGTAGTCAACAAACCCTCATGACTGCAGCAATGCAAATTGAAAGGAAAAACTGGAGTCGACTTTGTCTCTTATCAGATTGCTAAAAAATAACAATAATATAACATGTTGGTGGATGTATAGAGAAACAGGCATGTTCTTCAATGATTGTAGTCATTGGAATTGGTTTATGTTTCATTGAGGACTACAATTTGGCAATATCTATCAAAACAAATCACTACTCATCTGGCAGTTTATTGTATGGTGGTGGCTTGCATGTTGCTGTGATACAGGAAACTATACCACTGGTATTTCAAATAGCAGCAGGGTTACCCACAGTGGACAGGTTTCAGTGGAACTTCCAGACTAAGACTGACTAGGAAGAAGGACGAAGCCAGGTCTACCGCTGAAAAAATTAGCCACCAAAAACCTATGAACAGCAGTGAAAAGTTGTCTGATATAGTGCCAGAAGGTGAGCCCCTCAGATTGGAAGCCATTCAAAATATGGCTGGGGAAGAGTTGCCTCTTCAAAGTAGAGGCACCCTAAATGACATGGATGAAGTAAAGCTTTCAGGACCTTCATCTGTGTCTGTTACACAATTCAAAATGAGAAAAAAACAGCTGCAAACATCCATTAAAAATTGGAATGTGGAATGTATGAACTATGAATCTAGGAAAATTGGAAGTTGTCAAAAATGAAATAGAATGCGTAAAGACTGATATCCTAGGCTGTAGTGAGCTGGCATGGACTGGTATTGGTTATTTTGAATCATATATTCATGTGGTCTACTATTCTGGGAATGACAAATTGAAGAGGAATGGTGTAGCATTCATTGTCACAAAGAACATTTCAAAATCTGTCCTGAAGTACAATGTTGTCAGTGATAGGATAATATCCATATGCCTACAAGGAAAACCAGTTAATACTACCCTTACTCAAATTTACGCACCAGCCACTAAAGCCGAAAATGAGGAAATTGAAGATTTTTACCAACTTCTGCAGTCTGAAATTGACCAAAACATGCAATCAAGATTTATTGATAATTACTGGTGATCGGAATGCAAAAGTTGGAAACAAAGAAGAAGCATTGGCAGTTGGAAAATATGGCCTTGGTGATAGAAATGATGATGGAGGTTGCATGATAGAATTTTGCAAGATGAACAAATTATTCATTACAGATACCATTTTCCCCTGCCTAATAGAATATGCAGTAATCAAGGTGACTCTGTCTGTGGAAAGAGGAAATGGAGAAGCTCAGTTTCATCAGTCAGAACAAAACCAGGGGTCGACAGTGGAAGATACCATCAATAGCTCACATGGAAGTTTAAGTCGAAACTGAAGAAAATTAAAACAAGTCCATAGAGCCAAAATATGACCTTGATTATATCCCACCTGAATTTAGAGACCATCTGAAGTATAGATTTGACACATTGAACACAAATGACCGAAGACCAGATGAGTTGTGGGAAGACATCAAGAACATCATACATGAAGAAATCCAAAGGTCATTAAAAAGACAAGAAAGGAAGAAAAAAATAAAATAGAGGTCAGAAGAGACTTTGAAAATAGCTCTTGAACAGGGTCACTAAAGGGAATGGAAGAAATGATGAACAGAAAGATTTTAAAGGGCAGCTAAAGTAGACAAAGTAACGTATTATAATGAAACATGCAAAGACCTAGACTTAGCAAACCAAAAGGGAAAACATGCCTGGCATTTCTCAAGCTGAAAGAACTGAAGGGAAAATTCAAGCCTCAAGTTGCAATATTGAAGGATTCTACAGGCAAACTATTGAACAATGAAGGAAACATCAAAAGAAGATGGAAGGAATACACAGAGTGACTGTATCAAAAAGAACTGACCAACATTCAACCATTTCAGGAGGTAGTATATATGATTAAGAGCCAATGGTACTGAAGGAAGAAGTCCAAGCTGCACGGAAGGAATTGGCAAGAAGCAAGCTTGCAGGAATTCCTAGAGCACCCATTGAGATGTTTCAACAAAAGGATGCACTACAGGTGCACACTCATTTATGCCAAGTAATTTGGAAGAGAGCTACCTGGCCAATTGACTGGAAGAGATCCATATTTGTGTCCATGCCAAAGAAAAGTGATCCAACAGAATGTGGAAATTATCGAACAATATCATTAATATCACACACAAGTAAAATTTTGCTGAAGGTAATTAAAAAATGGTTGCAGCAGTATATTGACAAGGAACTACCAGAAATGCAAGCTGGATTCACAAGAGGGCATGGAATGAGGGATATTATTGCTGATGTCAGATGGTTCTTGACTGAAAGTAGAGAATACCAGAAAGATGTTTACCTGTGTTTTATTGATTATGCAAAGCCCATGTAGATCATAACAAATTATGGATAACATTGTGAGGAATGGGAATTCCCAAAACTTAAAGTTCTCCTCCAGCAAATCTTGGACAATTTTCTCAGTGGTTTTGTTTTTCTCTTCCTGTTCTGGAATTCCAATGACACGTAA
>NW_006922432.1:434640-440324 GCF_000298275.1 Orycteropus afer afer
AGGGGTCCAGGATTATCTTCTGTGTCTGTGTTAATTGGTTTCCCTTTTCTTTGTTGAAAAGGGTCTATGCAGTCTTTTTGCCTAGTCTGCCATCTTGCCGGCCACCACTCGGAATTCCCAAACACTTGATTATGCTCATGAAAAACCTGTAAATAGACCAAGAAGAAGTTGTTCTAACAGAACAAGGGGGTACTGCATGGTTTTAAATCAGGAAAAGTGTGTGTCAGGGTTGTAGTCTTTCACCATACTTATTAAATCTATATGCTGAGGAAATAATCTGAGAAGCTGGACTATATGAAGAACATGGCATTAGGATTGAAGGAAGACTCACTCATTAACAACCTGCGATATGCACATGACGCTACCTTACTGGAAGTGAAGAAGATTCATAGATTCATGCATTCATATGGGTGCACTGTGAAATCGTGTTCATATGTGTATGCATATGCTCATATATTCATGCATACAGTCATACAAGCACACATGCACACAAGTGCACAGTCACACAACATGCACAAATGCACACATACATAAACACATATGCACACACATTCCCATGTCATCACATGCATATATGTGTGCATACCTGCATAAACCAAATGAAACCAAACTCACTGCCATCAAGTTGATTCCAACTCATAGCGACACCCTTTGAGTTTCCAAGGTGATAAATCTTATTGGAAGTAGATTGCCCTGTCTTCCTTCCGTGGAGTGGCTGGTGGGTTTGAACTGCCAACCTTCTGGGTAGCAGTCAAAATGCCTTATGCATTTTGCCACCACAGTTCCTTGTATACCTGTATACATGAACAGATATACACATGTACACACAGGCACACATTCACACTTATATTCATGTAATAAGATATAACAAAAAGGACAATGGCCTTGGTCAATCCTCAGACCAAGTAAGTTATGGCTGAGCTAATGACTGCTCATATGACCTTTCTGAGTCTCAGTTTCCTCATGTTACTACCCGCCCTGTCTCACTAGACCATAGTGACAAAGTATAAAAGTATCTGTAAGCACTCTGAGGCTTGAGTAGCTCCGGTCAATCATGTATTTCTATGTTATAATACCATTTCATCACGGGACCTCTGCTTTTCTTTGCAAAGTCATTCAGTGTGATTTGGACTTGTGGTAGTAATGCCTTGCATAGATGAACAATCTCAGACACAGAGTTTGACGTTACCCTCACCTGTGAAGTGGAATGGTAGAATTGGTTACCTGGCCTGCTACCTGTGGGAGTCTTACTCCAAGCATCCTCAGTGTCATACTGCACCTTCTGGAGCTACCATGCTGATGCCATAAAGGACATTGCACTCTGATGGCGATTTAAACTTAACCAGTTTTAGCTTTTAAACAATTGGTCAAAGGCAGAGAGTGGAAATGGTTAGTGGAGATGTGACTTAGAGGAGTACAGGATCTCTACTATGCTTGTTTCTCCTGAAAGCCAAAGAAAAAATAGCAAAATCAATTAAGTTAAAAATGAATATGAAAAATGCATTGTTGGAGAATATAAAATTATACTGCCCATATGTTTAAATTTGAAGGAACGCTACCTTGAGAAGCCTCAGAATTGCAAAGCGTGAGAAATTTATTACTTGGTTCCTTTGCCCAGAATAGCGTTCATTCCATTTTAAATGTCACTGAAGTGCATTTATGTCCAAAGAAAGACACCTAATCAAACTGACAATGACTCAGTGATCAGCACTGAGTAGAAATTCTTCTATGAAGTATCTGCCATGTAAATTGATATCTCATGTCTCATCAGATGTCACAGCAATTTCTCAAAGGCAGAACCGTGCTGTGCCTTTAAAACAACAACAAAAACTTGCAGCTTCTTTGGAGTTTATCTAAATGATCCCAGTACCTAAGTCAAATTATGCTCATAATTAGTAGGAAGAGTTTCTAAATCTTCTATAAATGGGCTCAATGCAAAGCTGTCTTCATCTCCATTCAAAAAGAAAGGAAATGGAAGAAATAGCTCTAGATTCCCAAGAGAAAGTGTATGAAAACAAAAGTTAAGTGAAAAGTCAAGAAAGTTTTAAGGAAATCTGGAAAGAATCCCACACTTGTTGGAAACTATTTCATTTATAAGAAGGAAATAAAATACGTACAGAAAGAAAATATGGGGCTGGTGGAACTAAGAACAGGTATTTTGTATAGCTCTGTAGAGTTCACAAAGCACTTTTCCGTATATCATCTCATTTAATCCTCAGAATAACTCTATAAAACAAGCCAAACAAGTATTATCCCATTTTTAAATAAGCAACTGAGCTCAGAGTGGTTGGCTGGTTGAAGACTCCAAAAAGCATGTGAAGCAAATAAATGGAGAAACAAAATGCATAAAAGTGACAGTAATGAAAGCTCCTTTTCATCAGATGAGATTAAAAAGTCTGTGTAATACTCTTTTACAAACTGGGCTGCTCATTGCAATAATCTGAGAAGATGTGAAAACACAAATACTAATACCTGGGCTCAACCCCCATAGATGCTAACTGAACTGGCCTGGGCTGTAGCCTGGCCATTGGAATTTTTGAAAACCACCTAGGGAATTGTAATGTGCAGCAGTTGGGGAACCACTGGCCCAAAACACCTCCTTAGGGTTTAGAACCGAGACTGTTGTCTCTGTTACTGAATTAAAAGTGCAACAATATAGAAACCCAAAGAAAACCCAAAATACCGAAGCTTTCTTTCATTCAAGAAAGCTGTCATTATGTGCTCAGCACTGGGGGAAAGCAGACAAGAATCTTCCCTCGAGGACCCACAGGCACAAATTCAAGTAGTGATATGGCAATTTGAAAGATGTGTCACCTACAGTATGAACCAAATGCTATAAAGTTTAGACAGTACATGTTTGCTTTGGATACTTCAAGAGTGGAGGGGAGATTCGAAAAGAAGGTGGTTTTTGAGCTGGCCACTGAAAGAGAAGTCAGAGGCCAAGTACAGGACAGCATTTGAGATGGGGAGGCAGGGTTTGCAAAGGCATGTAGAAATGAAACAGAGGCAAGAGAGTAAGAGGAGTGATCAGAAAGGGCTAAACGCACCTGGTGGGCCCATTGAGCAGAAAAAGGCTAGGCTAGAGAAGTAGTCTCATTTGCGCTGCCATTATGTTAAGTAATAGGTTCATATGGTGAAAAATTCACACAATTCAAATCTCTATTTAATAAAAAGAGCCCAATTCCTGGTTCCCACGCCCCAAATCACTGTTGACAGGTCCTGGTATATCCTTCCATAGCTATTTTCTGCATGTGATTATCTAGTGGCTCCAAATCTCGGTCCACAGGAGCAGGAATTGTCATTTTTCCATAGCTAAACTTTTTATGTTGAGTCTCCATTCTATCAGATAAAGGCAATCTGATCTCACCCGAGCCAACAACTCCCCTAACGCACACAGAGACACCAGACACACATGTACACTCTAATCGGTCAGTGGAGGCCATACCAGTGTTGGGTGTATCCTACACCTAATAACTCTGAGTTATAAAAACAGCATTGTAGACACAAAGACACACACATAGGCGAAGGCAGACGCCATGTGAGGATCGGCTACGAGCTAAGGAACCAAGGAATGCCTGGGGCTACCGACAAGAGAAGAAGCTACACAGCCAAGGGCCTAATATGGACTTGGAGCCTCCAGAACTGTGAGAAAAGCCATGCTTCTGTTCTCCAAAGCCACCCACTTGTGAGATTTGTGTTACAGCAGCTCAGGTAACAAGACACAAGCATAGACATCATTTTCCTCAGTAGCATCCAAGTTCCAGGAATCTCAATCATCAACCGTCCACTCTGGAAGTTGCCCCAAATTCCTCAGCCAGCTCTTCTTCAGCCCTCCTTCCCTACAAGTCCTTAGTACTTCTATTTCTCTCCCTGGCCCTCTCCTGCCCACCTATGGAGGCTACTCCTGAACCGTGGAAACTCAGAAAAGCTCAGGTCCTCTGCCACTTTGGTGCTGCTCTGAGGAACAGGGAAATCACTGGAACTCAGAGAGAACTCCATGAGGCCAGTTCAGGTTCCACTGTCTCCAACAGAATCATAAAGTGGTGGCCTGCAAATGTGATTTGCTTGGCCACACAATGCTTTTCTTTGTTTCTTTACCTTTTAATGTGGGCTAGTTGACAGCATGTAAACGTCATGAGGCTACCCAAACCAAACCCACTGAGTTGACTGTGATTCATAGTGACAGAGTAGAACTGTCCCATAAGGTTTCTAATGCTATACATCTTTATAGAAGCAGACTGTTGCATCTTTCTCTGAGGAGTGGCTGGTGGGTTTGAACTGCTAACTTTTGGTTAGCAGCTGAGTGTTTTAACTACTGAGCAACCAGGGCTCCTCTCTCATATAAACTGTAGATTGCTAGCTTCTCCTGAGAAGCAGAAGATCTGACAACATTGGGCCTACATTGCCACTAGACAGTAGCTGTCCAGAGTTGGCAATCAGAGTTGAGTTGTCTGGTTTGTCCCCAGGGGACCATCATGCTCATTCACATACGTGGTTTGATCTTTGTAAGAATTTAAGTTTTAACTTCTGCCATAAATATACGACACAACTTTTTCGGTCCCAGCCTCTTGCTTCTTCAGTGAGCTCTACTTGGAAATGGACTTATACATCTCAAATCACTTTTGAACTCCCATTGACCACAACTTATTACAGGAACCGTCTGGGCTTTCCCTCTTACCACCTTTCCCAATTCCTCTAGTCCAGGGAATAGGGTTAAGTCCTCAGTTGATTAGAAGCCTCCCTCTTACCAATTATCTGAATTTTCAGAATACTACTGAGGTGTTTGTACACCTAATTTTTCCCTTTCAGTTCCTCCTTAAGAACCTGGGCTTTTGAAATTTCATGACCAGGAAAATGACTGTTTCTGCCTCTGTCTGTCTCTCTCTCTCTCTCTCTCTCTCTCTCTGTCTCTGTCTCTCTCTCTCTCTCTCTCCGAGTGAAACACTGTCTGATATAAGCTGGAAGATAAGCCACTCAGGTTGAAAGGCATTCAGCATTTGTCAACTTATGACTGAGAAAGAGCTGCCTCCTCAAAGTAGAGTCGATCTTAATGGTGTGGATGGAGTAAAGCTTTTGGGACTTTCAATTGCTGATGGGACATAACTCAAATTAGGAAGAAATAGCTGTAACATTCATTAATAAATGGAACATGGAATGTACAAAGTATGAATCTAGGAAAGTTGGAAGTTGTCAAAAATGAAACAGAACACATAAGGATCAATATTCTAGGTGTTAGTGAGCTGAAATAGACTGGTATTGGCCACTTTGAATTGGATAGTCTTATGGTCTACCATGTTTGGAATGACAAATTGAAGAGAATAATGTCACATTCAATACCAAAAAGAACATTTTAAGATCTATCCTGAAATACAATGCTGTCAGTGATAAGATAATATTCATATGCCTACAAGGAAGGCCAGTTGTTGTTGTTGTTAGATGCTGTCAAGTCATCTCTGACTCATAGTAACCCTATGCACAGCAGAACAAAACACTACGCAGTCCTGTGCCAGCTCCACGATCCTTGCTATACTTGAGCCAACCACCACTGCCACTGTGTTAATCCATCTCATTAAGGGCCTTCCTCTCTTTTGTCAACCCTCCATCTTACCAAGCATGACATCCTTCTCCAGGGAATGGTCCCTTCTGACAACATGACCAAAGTAGCTAAGACAAAGTCTGGCCAT
>NW_006922432.1:441774-455480 GCF_000298275.1 Orycteropus afer afer
GTTGGTTGGAAAACATGGCCTTGGTGATAGAAATGATGCCAGAGATCATGCGATAAAATTTTACAAGACCAATGACTTACTCATTGCAAATACCTTTCTTCAACAACACAAATGGAGGCTATACACACGGACCTCGTGAGATGAAATACTCAGGAATAAAATCCACTACATCTATGGGCAGAGATGATGGAGAAGCTCAGTATCATTAATCAGAATAAGGCCAAGGACCAACTGCAGAACAGACCATCAATTGCTGATGTGCAAGTTCAAGTTGAAGCTGAAGAAAATTACAACTAGTCCATGAGAGCCAAAATACAACCTTGATTATTTCCCACCTGAATTTAGACACCATGTGAAGAATAGATATGACACACTCAACACCAATGACCAAAGACCAGACAAGTTGTGTGATGACATCAAGAACATCACGCATGAAAACAGCAAAAAGTCATTAAAAAGACAGATAAGGGAAAACCAAAATGGATGTCAGAAGAGACTCTGAAACTTGATCTTGAGCAGAGAATAGCTAAAGCTAATTATAAGAAATGATGAAATAAAAGAACTAAACAGACGATTTCAAAGGTCGGCTCAAGAAGACAAAGTCAATTATTATAATGAAATGGGAAAAGACCTGAAGTTAGAAAACCAAAAGGCATGAACATGCTTGGCATTTCTCAAGCACAAAGAAGTGAAGAAAAAAACTAAAGTCTCAAATTGCAATACTGAAGGATTCTATGGGAAAACTGTGCTCACGAGGAACCTGTACTTAGACCAACAGGCTGTTGTTCGAACAGAACAAAGGGTCATTGCATGGTTTAAAATCAGGAAGGGTGTGTGTCAGAGTTATATCCTTTCACCATATTTATTCAATCTGTATGCTGAGTAAATAATCTGAGAAGCTGGACTATATGAAGAAGAACATGGCATCAGGATTAGAAGATGACTCATGAACAGCCTGGGATATGCTTGCTGAAAGTGAAGAGGACTTGAAGCACTTACTGATGAAGATCAAAGACTATAGTTTTCAGTATGGAATACACCTTAACATAAAGAAAACACAAAACCTCACAACTAGACCAATATGCAACATCATGATAAATGGAGAAAAAGTGAAGTTGTCAAGGATTTCATTTTCCTTGATTCACAATCAACACGCCTGGAAGCAGCAGTCAAGAAATCAAACAACCTATCAGTGTGTTGGGCAAATCTGCTGCAAATGAGGTCTTTAAAGTGTTATAGACCAAGGATGCCACTTCAAAGACTAAAGTATACCTCACCCAAGCCATGGTATTTTCAATAGCTTCATATGTATGTGAAATCTGGACAACAAATAAGGAAGACTGTATAAGAATTGATGCATCTGAATTACGGTATTGACAAAGAACACTGAATATACCGTGGGCTGCCAGAAGAACAAACGAATCTGTCTTAGAAGAAGTACAGCTGGAATGCTGCTTAGAAACAGGAATCATCAAACTTTGTCCCTTCTACTTTGGTCATGTTATCAGGAGGGACCAGTCCCTGGAGAAGAATATCATGCTTGATAAAGTAGAGGGTCAGTGAAAAAAAGGAAGACCCTCAATAAGATGGACTGACACTGTGGCTCCAATAACGGGATCAAGCATAGCAAAGCTGTGAGGATGGTGGAGGACTGGTCAGTGTTACATTCTGCTGTACATAGGTTCACTATGAGTCACTCATGACAAACTACAGCACACACAGAAAATGGAATAGTATGCAAAGTTAAAGAAGAATGATGAATCTGTGAAGCTCCTCATAACATGTATGAATGTAGTCAATCACAAAGAACAAATATTTTTATGAGACCACTATAGTAAAAAGTCAAGAAAAGTTTTCACATGGCAATAAATATTCTTTGATGGTTAACAGATGTGGGAGGGTATGGGAGGATAAACCAGTGACTAAAGGGTAAACATGTATTAACTTGGGTGAAGGAAAAGGCAATGTATAGTGAAAAACCAAAAACCAAACTCACTGCTGTTGTGTCGATTCTGACTCAGAGCGACCCTTCCTTGGGTTTCCAAGGCAGTATCTCTACGGAAGTAGATTGCCCAACCTTCCTTCCGAGGAGTGGCTGGTGGGTTTGAACCGCCAGCCTTCTGGTTAGCAGTCAAGTGCCTTAGGCACTATGTTACCAGAGCTCCTTACATATTTATATGTGATTTAAATATATCCATGAATATAGTAGAGCATACCAAAAAAAACAACCACAAAAAACAAAAACCAAACTCACTGTCATGGAGTCGTTTCCGACTCATAGCGACCCCTCCTTGGGTTTCTGAGGCAGTATCACTAGGGAAGTAGATTGCCCAACCTTCCTTCCAAGGAGTGGCTAGAAGGTTTGAATTGGCAACCTTCTGGGTAGCAGTCAAGTGCCTTAGGCACTATGCCACCCGAGCTCCCAATAGTAGAGCATACAAGGGGCAAAGTTATGAAAACTTCTTAGCCATAATCACATAGCTAGGGGAACTGAGTCACGGGGCCTGGTGGCTCAGGACCATGGTCTTGAGGGACACTAAGTTCAATTGGCATAACGTAGGACAGAAAGACAATGTTCCACATCCTGCTTCTGTGAGTAGCAACTGGGGTCTTAAAAAGTTGTGAGCAGCCATGTACGGGGCAACTATTGGTCTCTCCCTGTCCTCTGCAAAGATTAGTGAAGAAAATCAAAGGCATAAGGAAACAATTAGGCCAAAGTACTAATGGATCATGTGAATCCCAGCCTCCCCAGTCCTGAGACTGGAAGAACTAAGTGATGCCTGGCTGTTGTTGTTGTTGTTGTTATGTGCCGTCGAGTCGGCCCCGACTCATAGCGACCCCTCCTTGGGTTTTCGAGGCAGTATCACTACGGAAGTAGGATTGCCCAACCTTCCTTCCGAGGAGTGGCTGGTGGGTTTGAACCGCCAGCCGTCTGGTTAGCAGGCAAGTGACTTAGCCACTATGCTACCTACTGCTACTCATCTCAATAAAAGGGATTCCATTAGGAGGTCCCAGATAGAGTGGGAAAAGCTGACACAAAACACAAAATCATAATAAGGAGCAGTCTCTGATAGAGACTGGAAGAACCCCCAAGACAATGGCCCTTAGACATGCTTCAAGCCTGGAACTAAACTCACCCCCACCCCCATCCCCACCCATCCCCACGGCTTGACTTTCAAACAAAGGATAGACAGGCCTATAAGAAGAATAATAACATCAGGGAGGTATGTACCCATTAGAATAATCAGCCATTCGAGATCAAAAGACTAGCATTTGCCTAGGGATGAAGCTCAGTAGGCAGGAAGGGATAGCAAAGAAGGAGGGATGGAAATAGTAAACAGGGGAAACTAGGAAGAGTGCTGTTACATTGTGGGGATGGCAATCACCATCATGAATCAAAGTGACTATGAATTATCGAATAGAAGACCAACTCATTGTGTAAACTTTCACCCAAATCACAATAAAGAAAGAAAGAACCCTGTGGAGTGTAGTTCTACTCTATACACACAGTTGCCATGAGTTGGAATCGATCAACTGCAATGGGTATGGGTTTATGACTTCCTTATTTCACAAACTGCTGGTTCTAAATGGCTGTTCTGGTTCATGTAGAAAAATGAGATATTAGATGTTCTGCTGCTTCAGAGTAAGGATGTTCTGTGCGGCCCTGGCTGGGAGGCCAAGATGAATGCCATTATATGGCCTTTCATTTCTCCCTGAGGACAATTAATTAACTTGCTGGTTTATTAAAAATCCATCCATCATTCCCAGAGATTTAAATTTCACCAATGAAACCAACATCCATTGCCTGTTAGAGCTTCAGCTCTGACCAGATGAGACATGTGCCTTCTTTTTCCTGTTAACCTCCTTTCAGGCTGGGCAGTAAGAGGTCACATAGAGAACTCACTAGTTATAATTAGGTCTGCAGAGGGCCGGTGCTATAAATGTGCAATCAGGGACACGCCTTGTGAGGCATAGTCATAGTCTTTTCTTGAATCTACAACAAATCGGTGAAAGAGACATGCTGTACTCCTTTTTTTTTTTTAAAGAATTTTCACTTGTATTGAATATTTTACATTGTCTACATGCTCACCATTGTGTCTAACCAACAGCCAGAGATATGTTGTTAAGTAACACTTACTGTCTTTGAAAAAACTCACTGCCCTCAAGTCAGACCCGACTCACAGCGACCCCTCCTTGGGTTTCCGAGGCAGTATCACTACAGAAGTAGATTGCCCAACCTTCCTTCTGAGGAGTGGCTGGTGGGTTTGAACTGCCAGCCTTCTGGTTAGCAGTCAAATGCCTTAGGCACTACGCCACCAAGCTCGCCCCCCAAAGAAGTGTATATTAAAATAGTCATCACTGATTTTAATTGAAAAAGTAACCCCCATGCTGAGTGTCTAATCTCTATTTAATCTTGATTGTTTGATTGGGTGCTTGGAATCCATTTGCAAAGCTTACCTTTAAACAGACTTTATATTACCATAAAGAAGAGTGACTAGTAAATGAATATTGAAAATAAATACTGGTCAGAAACATATTTCTCCCAATAGCTTTACAATTTAACAATATTACAAATACTCATGGACCATAATGGAAATTTCTGATAATTAAAATACATAGAATTTGGAACCATCAGAATAGAAATTGATAAGATTGTTTATTGGTAAAATTAAGCTCCAGGATGCCAGGAACTGAATCTGCCTTGTTCAATATTCTATCCTTCCTGCCTGGCATAGTGCCTGGCACAGCATAGGCAGGGCCCAATAAATAGGTATTAACTGTGCAAATAACCCAAGGTTGGTAGGGGAGGGGTTCTAATTTTTATAGACTAGTTTATTAGATGAATGAGTTTATCTAGTTCATTACCAATGAAGCTGAAGGAAGTGTCTAATCTCCAGAAAAATGCTAAGGTCCTACTGGTACAGTATAGACTTCTCCTTCTCTATAAAGAGCAAGTCAAACACCTGGCTATGCATAGTCATATAGACACAATTTCTTCCTTCCAGAGACTTAGTTCTTGACTCACTTCGGCCTAGGCAGAGAAGCACTATAAATTTCTCCTTCTTGGATATCCTTTAAGACAATCTGAGACAGTTTTCAATCCCTTCCTCCTCTTCATATCTTGTATTTAACAAGTCACCAATCCTCTAATTCCACTTCAGGAATCTCTCCACCCTCTGTTTTCTCTCCATCCCTTCCACCCCTCTCTTAGTTCAGGTTATCATTATTTCTCACCTGAATTTTTTTAAAATATAAATGAATGATTAAATGGCATTCTAACCAGTCTTTCTACCTCCAGGCTTTCCCCCTTCTAATCTATCAGCAGCACTTAATCATGTTGATGTTTGATTACATTATTTTAATAGATGCAGATTTTCTGTAAAATAAAATTTTAGCATGCTACAAGTATGTTAATTGTTTTAAACGTCTATCTCTAAATTATCTTTTCAGTCTCAGTTCCTGACATTTCTTTATAGTCTTCTATCCTGCCTTTGACTATGTCCTACTCCTTGCCACCTCAGGGTCCTGACACATACTGTTTCATCTTCTTGGATTACTCTTCCCCTCTCTCCTCCACAGAGCCAACTGTTACTTACTATTAAGGTTTCAGTTTAAAAATTAATGACCCTGTTAAGCCTTCTTTAAACCCCCTAGGTTAGATCAGAAAATCATGCTATAGAATCCAATAATGCCCTACACGTCTTCCTTTGACTCATAACTCTTCTAGTTACTTATTCTGTACATGGATCATGGATCATATTCCTTTTGTTTAATTTTGTGTCCACTATCTATACAAAATATAGTGATTGCCATATAGTAGGTACTTAATAAACATTAGTTGAGTGAAGATTAACTCAGATCTGAAGACATCCTACACTGTCATGACTTGGTGTCTTTTAATATGCTATACATTTTACTAAAATGTCACTCCTCAATTTTCCATCAAAATATTGTAATCCTCTGGGTTATACTTGATAGTCTATTTATGCCACATACTCTATGGAAATGCATCCCTTGGAGCAATCGGCCATGGGGCACTAGAAGGGCAACATTCACACGGAGGAAATGCAGGACAAACAGGTGTGCGTAACTATGAGGGGCATGGGAGGAGGGTTCCTGGGCAGGGAGGGGAGAAGACTAGGTTAGGATTAGACACGGTAAATGGGGAGTGAAACTAAATGTACATGTAATGTTGAATGTAAAACAAACTCTTATATAAAACATTTAGAAAAATTATTGGAATCCTATGAGTATTTGTTACACCCCTATCACATACCAATTACCGTGCTAGATTTTGCAGGTATAAATATAGACAAGATACAGACTCTCACATGAAAGGACACAGTCTATTAAAAGATACAGGCAGGTAAATCAATAACATTATAGTGTCTGATAAACATATTCATAGAATTTTCTATTATATCAGCAGAGAAGTTATCAAGAGGGACCGTCCTTGCAGAAGGACATCACATTTGGCAAAGTAGAGGGTCAGCAAAAAAGAGGAAGACCCTCAACAAGATGGACTGATGGACATAGTGGCTGTAATAATGGGAAGATGGCACAAGACCAAGTAATGTTTCATTCTGTTATACATAAGGTCTCTATGAGTCAGAACTGACTCAATGGCATATAACAACAATAAGAAGCATAAAAGTAGCACAAAAGAAGAATTATGTAACTCTGGACTCCACTGGTGGGATGGCAATAGAGGAGAAGCTCAAGGAAAGGGTCATAGAAGAGGTGATGCTGGAACGGATTCTTAAGGGATTACTAGGTATTCACTCACCACTTGTCTCTGTTTATTGTGCTGTTATGGCTTGTGTGTTGCTGTGATGCTAGAAGCAATGTCACCAGTATTTTGAATACCAGTAAGGTCATCAATGGTGGACAGGTTTCAGCAGAGCTTCCAGACTAAGACAGACTAGGAAAGAGGACTTGACAATCAAATTCTAAAAATGTTGGCCAGTAAAAACCTTATAACAGCAGAACATTGTCTGATACAATGGCAAAACATGAGCCCCTTAGGTTGGAAGGGACTGGAAATACAAGAGTCTCCTCACAGTAGAGTCAATCTAAATGATACAGATGGAGCAAAGCTTTTAGGACCTTCATTTGGTGATGTGGCTTGACTCAAAATGAGAAAAAATAAGATCATGAGACCCAAAGCATGACCCTGAGTATATCCCACCTGAATTTAGGGACCAACTCAAGAATAGATTTGATGCATTGAACACTAATGACTCAAGACCAGATGAGTTGTGGGATGACATCAAGGGCATTATACATGAAGAAAGAAAAAGGTCATTAGAAACAGGTAGGAAAGAAAAAAACAATGTGGATTTCAAAAGAGAATCTGAAACTTGGTTATGAATGTAGAATAGAGTAGAGAATGTAAAGCAAATGGAAGAAATGATGAACTAAAAGAGCTGAACAGAAGAATTCAAAGAGTGGCTTGAAGTAAAAGAGCTGAAAGGAAGATCTCAAAGGGTAGCTTGAGAAGACAAAGTAAAATATTATAATGAAATGGGCAAACACTTGGAATTGGGAATTCAAAGGAGAAGATGCTCAGCATTTCTCAAGCTGAAAGAACTGAAGAAAAAATTCAAGTTTAGAGTTGCATTATTGAAAGATACTATGTGTGCCAGATTGAACAACGCAGTAAGCATCAAGGGAAGATGGAAGGAATACACAGAGTCACTGTACCAAAAAAGGATTGGTTGATGTTCAGCTGTTTTGGGAAGCAGCATATGATCAAGAACTAATGATATTGAGGAAAGAAGTCCAAGTTGCACTGAAGGCATTGATGAAAAACAGAACTCCAGGAATTGGCAGAATACCAATTGAGATGTCTCAACAAATGGATGCAAAAATGGAAGTGTTCATTTGTCTATGCCAAGAAATTTGGAAGACAATTACCTGGTCAATCAACTAGAAGTGATCCATATTTGTGCCCATTTCAAACAGAGGTGATCCAACGGAATGCAGAAATTACCAAACAATATTATTAATAACACATGCAATTAAAATCTTTGTGAAGACAATTAAAAAATGGTTGCAGTAGTACACATACAGGGAGCTGCCAGAAATTCAAGCTGGATTCAGAAGAGATGTGGAATGAGGGATATGTTTGCTGATGTCAGACAGATCTTGACTGAAAATAAAGAATACCAGAAAAATGATTACCTGTGTTTTTCTGGCTATGCAAAGGCATTTGTGTGGATCATAAAAAGTTATGAATAACATTGCAAAGAACGGAAATTCCAGAGCACTTAAATGTGCTCATGTGGAATGTATGTAGAGACAAAGAGGTAGATGTTAGAAAAGCACAGAAGGATACCACATGGCTTAAAATCAGGAAGACTGCATGTCAGGGTTGTATCCTTTCCCCATACTTATTCAATCTGTCTGAGCAAATAATCTGAGAAGCTGAACTATGTGAAGAAGAATGTGGCATCAGGATTGGACAAATATGCAGTTGACAAAAACTTGCTTGCTGAAAGTGAAGAGGACTTGAAGCATTTACTGAGGAAGATTAGACTACAGTCTTCAGTATGGATTACACCTCCACAGAAAGAAAGAAAGAAAACATCTTCACAACTGGGCCAACAAACAACATTACGATAAATGGGGAAAGATTGAAGTAGTCAGATTTCATTTTACTTGGATCCATACCATCAACTCCCATGGAAGCAGCAGTTCAATCAAATGAGGTATTACATTGGGCAATTCAGTGGCAAAAGACCTCTTTAAAGTGTTAAACAGCAAAGATATCACTTTGATGACTAAGGTGCCCATTATCCAAGCCATGGCATTTTCAATCACTTCACATGCATGCAAAAGCTGGACAATGAATATGCAAGACCAAATAAGAGTGAAAGCATTCGAGTCATGGTGTTGACAAAGAATATTGAATGTACACGGACTGCCAGAAGCATGAGCAAATCTGTCTTGGACAGAGTACACCTAGAATGCTCCTTGGAAGTGAGGATGGCGAGACTTCATCTTATGTACTTTGGATGTGTTATCAGGTGGGACCAGGCACTGGAGAAGGGCATCATGATTGGTAAAGTAGACGGTCAGCAAAAAAGAGGAAGATACTCAATGAGATTGATCATCAAAATGGCTGCAACAGTGGGCTCAATCATGACAAAAATTGTGAGGATGGGGCAGGACTGGGCAGTGCTTGTTCTGTTGTACATAGGGTCTCTGTGAGTAGGAACCAACTCAACGGCACCTCACGACAACATGATATTCACCATGGAAAGAAATGGAGGCTTGTCTAAAGAAGAAATAGCAAATGCAATGATGTCATAGGTTGGGTTTCCTGGCAAGCAGACTCTGAGAAAGATTTTAGTGTGAAGCAAGTTTATTAAGGTGTACCCTTGGGAATAAATACTTACAGAAGAGTGGGAAAACAAGCAGAAATGGTAAGAGGGAGAACTCCAGCCTAACAACATGCCACAGGGAGCTCTGAAGTGAGCCTAGCCTATTGGACCAAGATGTCCAGGTATTTATAGTATTGCGTTGGTCATAAAATGTGAGCTGTTCCCATGAAGGGGCATGGCCTCGGGCAAGGTAGTTCTCTGCAGCTGAGAGAATACCTGAAGAGGCTGATAATTGAAGACTGCACATTGATAGAATTCCCAGCAGCTGGGACAACAAATCCTTCCTTGAGGTAGGACCTGGGTGGTATATCACCGTGTTCATCATAAATAGTAAGGAACAGTAAAATAGCTTTCCAAGTTTAGAAACCAGCAAGTAATTTCATTACTTGGACATAAGGTAGGAAGTGGGCAGAAGGCAAAAGATGATGTTGGTGAGATAAGACAGGCCAGACTCTGATGATATGTTAAGGAGTTTGGACAAGAAGCAGTGCCCATTCTTGAAACAGGAATGAGTTTGTCATATGTTATGGAAAGAAAGATGTATTTGGGCAAAAGATTAGAGCAGTGGCAGTGAAGATGTAGGAGAAGCAATGGAATCAAATCATAGCAAATGATTAGGAATTAAGGCATATGGTGACCAATTGAATGTCTCTGTGTGTATATGTGCTGGGATATGGCTATTAAGAAGAAAGGAATAATTGAGAATGATGCATGGTTTCTAAATAGGAACTATTGGTGGAGGGTAGTTCCACTGACCAAGGGAGGAAATATGGTGTGAATAGATATGAATAGGGGGTGAAGGAGATAATGAGCTCAGTTTTGTATACATGGACTGTGGGAACTGTGTGGGATATCAAGGAGAGATATTAATTAGACAAATGGATATGAGGTCTAGAAACTTAGGCGAGAAGAGTTGCAAACGTAAGGTTGGTATTCTCAGCACATAGATGCTAACTGAATATGGGTAGCTTCTGAGACCTTTCAGAGAAAGTTTGTAGAAGATTGAAGATTTGAAAACACTCAGTGAAGAGTCTCAACCTCAAAGAGCTTGACAAGGACTACATCTTTTGCATTCCCTCGTGTGCTGAAAGTAGACAATGAGACTTAATGGATCAGAGCCCAGCAAACAACATATGCATCAGCATAGCTGTGCTGGTTCCCCTTCCACCAAGTTCCATGGAGCGATGTGATAGATCCACATAAATGAACATGGTAGGTTGCATTGAACCATTGCTATGGAACCAGGACCAAGGGCTCAGCATTTTTGAGCAAGAAGCAAATATTTTAGCAAGTTGCAAACAAGTCAAGCCAGTACCACAGCCCCAGGGAGTACACAGTTCCACAGTACTAGGACTATGGTCGCCTTGACCTACTTAGTTACCTATGTGACTAGCCATGGAAACAACTTAGTGTCAGGAGACCTATAAGCCTTGCAGTTGGATACAGTCAGCATGGACATCCATGGATGCTCAGGGCCCATGGTGGACTGCTTCTCTCTAAAAGGATGTGATTGCAGTTGACCTTAACAAATGCAAGCTGGTAGGCAGAAAATGGGCTTATGGTCCACTTTCCAAAGCAGAAAAGGAGTTCTGGTAGCACAGTGGTTGCTAACCATTTGGTCGCTAACCAAGAGGCTGGCAGTTCGAACCCACCAGCCATTCCGCAGGAGAAAGATGAGGTAGAATGCATCTATAAAGATTTACAGCCTTGGAAATCCTATGGGGCAGTTCTACTCTGTCCTATGACATTGATATGAGTCCGAATCAACTTAATGGCAGTGGGGTTTTTGGTATACAAACCAGGAAATTGCTCCCAAGAAAGGAAAACTGGCTTTTCCTTCTCTACCATATAAAAGAGCCAGAATGGAAAGCCACGTCTTCTGACTTCTATAGTGTTGTTAAGTGCCATCGAGTTGGCTCCAACTCATAGCGACCCAAGAACAACAGAATGAAACGCCGCCCAGTCCTACACCAGCCTCCTAATGCTTGCAATGCTTGAGCCCACTGTTGTAGCCGCTGTGTCAATCCACCTTCTTGAAGGTCTTCCTGCTTTTCTCTGACCCTCTACTTAACCACGCCTGATAGCCTTCTCCAGGGACTGGTCCCCACTGACAACATAACCAAAGTAGGTGAGACAGAGTCCCATTCTCACTTCTAAGGAGCATTTGTGCTCTACTTTGTCCAGGACAGATTTGTTCGTTCTTCTGGCAGTCCATAAGGAGCTCAGTGGGGTAGTGCCTAAGGCATTTGACTGCTAACCAGAAGGTTGGTGGTTCAAACTCACCAGCCACTCTGTGGAAGGAAGACTGGGCAATCTACTTCCATAAAGATTTACAGCCACAGAAACCCAAAGGAGTCGCTATGAGTAAGAATGAACTCAATGGCAGTGAGTTTGGTTTTTTGGTTTTTGCCAGCACTGCAATTCAAAGGCATCAACACTTCGTTGGCTTGGGTTATGTGCACCTCAGTCTTCAAAGTGACATCTTTGCTCTTTAGCATTTTAAAGAGGTCTTTTGCAGCAGATTTTCCCACTGCAATATGGAAGTCTGATTTCCTGATTGCTGCTTCCATGGGTTCCACTGTGGACCTAAGTAAAATGAAATCCCTGACAGTGTCAATCTTTTCTCCATTTATCATGATGTTGCTTTTTGGTGCAGTTATGAGGATTTTCATTTTCTTTATGTTGAGGTGTATTCTATAAAAAGACTGTGGTCTTTGATCTTCATCAGTAAGTGCTTCAAGTCCTCTTCACTTTCAGCAAGCAAGGTTGTGTCATCTGCATATTGCAGGTTGTTCATGAGTCTTTCTCCAATCCTGACGCCACGTTCTTCTTCACATAGTCCAGAGTCTCAGATTATTTGCTCAACATACAGATTGAATAAGTGTGGGGAAAGGATACAACCCTGGCACATATCTTTCCTGATTTTAAACCATGCAGTATCTCCTTGTTCTCTTTAACTACAGCTTCTTGTTCTATATACAGGTTTCTCATGAGCACAATTAATTGTTCTGGAATTCCCATTTTTAATGCATTTTATTGAAATATAATTTATGTACAGTGAAATACGTAAAACTAAAGTGACATGGGTCAATGCTTTTTTTTTTTTTTTTTTTTTGCAGGGTTCCCTCCTTTCCCCTCCCACCCCTGGCAACCAGCAAAGAAAGTTTCCCTCCATATATAAACCTTTCTTTGACCCTCCACAACAATGAGCTAATAGTGTATTTGTCCTTTTGTGATTGACTTATTTCACTCATCATAGTGTCCTCCAAGTTCATCCATATTATGCGGTGTTTTGCAGACTCTACATTATTCTTTAGTGCTGCACAGCATTTCATTGTGTGTACATACCATAGTTTGATCATCCACTCTTCTGCTGATGGTCACTTAGGTTGTTTCCATTGTTTTGCTATTGTAAATAGTGCTGCGATGAACATGGGTGTGCATATATATGTTCCTGTTCTGGCTCTCACATCTCTAGTAATGGGATTGCTGGGTCAAATATCTCCAATTCCAGCTTTCTAAGGAATCGCCATACTGCTTTTCACAGTGGTTGTATCACTTCACAGTCCCACCAACAGTGTATGCGAGTCCCAATCTCTCCACATCCCCACCAGCATTTGTTACTTTCTGTCTCGTTGAACCTTACCACCAGTGCTGGGGTGAGATGGTATCTCATTGTTCTGATTTGCATCTTTCTGATGATCAATGATCATGAGCATCTCTTCATGTATTTGCTGGGCACCTGAATATCTTCCTTGGTGAAGTGTCTTCATGTCTTCTGCACATTTTTCAATTGGATTGTTAATTCCTTTGCTGTTGAGGCATTGGGTTTTCTATAAATCTTTGAGATAAGTCCCTTGCCAGATATGTAATTATCAACAAGTATGAATTTGTTGCTGTCATTTTTGTTATGTGTTTTTTTGTAGTGTTGATTTCTTTGTTCCATATAATTTTCTGGGCTGAGCTCTTTTTGTTTATGAATCATGTTATCACTTCCTTTGTTGCTATTGTTTCAGTATTTGCTAAATATTTGTGCAGGTCCTCTTTTTTATTTTGATGTGAAGGTTTATAATTTTTCTTTGAGGTTACCCTGAGTTTTCTTCCCAAGTTTAGAACAGTCCATTCTATCTTGTAGTTGTCTTGACTTCCCTGCCATCTAGAAGTTCTGTAATGATGCAGTTTTTGGTTTGTAGTTGTTCTTATTTGTCAATTGATGTCTCTGGTTCCCTGTTTACAATCCTTTAGGCTTATTTATGTTGGATACTTCCATAGCTGGGTTGGTTTCTGGGTTATGTCACCATGTATGTTAATGGTCAGTTG